>NC_081379.1:47820903-48061132 GCF_030684315.1 Stegostoma tigrinum
GGGATTGGTCTGAAGGACAGATTGTTGGGACACTGATTGTTGGGGGAACAGTTGTTGCGAACTCTTTGTTGGGGGACTTACTCTTGGGGGAAATTTTTTTGTGGGGGGTTAATTATTGGGGGCTATTTGTTGGGCTAGTCTCTGTTGGGGAACTCTTTGTTGGGGGTCAGATTATTGGGGGGGGCAATTTGTTGGGGGCACTCTTTGTTGGGGAAATCTTTGCTGAGGGATAGATTGTTGGGGGGGGCTGTGTGTTGGGGCAAAATTTGTTTGGGGTGACAGTATGTTTTGGGGGGCACAGTTTGTTGGGGGGACTGATTATCGGGGACTGATTACAGGGGGTCAGTTTGTGGGTGGTCTGGTGGTCAGGGGCCTGGTTATCAAAGGGACTGGTTGGCGGGGGACTGGTTGTCGTGGAACGGGTTGTCAGGGGGTTGGTTATTGGTGCAATGCTTCTCCTCACCTCAAAGATCCTGATCTTCACAGTCACATCACTCATCATCAGTGTCATTGAGCTGTAGGACGTGGATGATGGTTGTATATGTGCAATCTCCAGACCACCAGCAGCTCCCTTACAGAGATATATACCAACATGGGTGTTGCCCTCAGCATCTGCAAGATGCAGGACCTCCACCAACCTGGCCTGGCATTATGGACCAAACCCCTGATCATCAAGGTTCCAGGGGGGAGTCCTCAGGGAACACTCTTCACTCGCATTCCCCATTGGCCAGAGCAGCGTTTGATGGAGAGGTCCAGAACCACCTCCAGCCTTTGGCCACCTCAAGGAAAGGGTGTTCGAGGACAACAGCGTCAGGTCTGACACGAAGCTCACAGTTTACGGAGCTGTGATGGTTCCTACGTTTCCCATCTGGCTCTGAGATGCGGACTGTCTACAGCAGACGCTGCAGGGTGCTGGAGCACTGACGCTACCTGCACAAGATGCTGCCAATCCTCACCAACACCAGCGTCCTCCAGCAGGCCAACATCCCCAGCATCAAGTCACTGGCCACCTCTAATGGGCTGTGATGGGCCAGGCACGTTGTTCCCAAGACCAACAAGAGACTCCCCCAAGCAGCTGCTTGACTCCCAGCTTCGAAATGGCAAGCCAGCCCCGGGGGAACAGAGCAAAACCCTTCAGTGACACCCTCAAGGCCTTCCTGACCAAGTGTGGCATTCCCACAGACACCTGGGAATCACTGGACTGAGGTAGTCCAAATGGAGGAGGACTGATAAGGCTTACACATAACTCCAGGCCCAAACTAGTTCAACGCCAACTGCCCTCTGATGTGACCACATCAGTCATTTACATGAGAGGGGCAAATAAAGTGAGCCTTGCACTCAGAGAGAGTAAATGGCTGATCATCGGACTGTTTTATCCCCTCAGCCCAATAGTTCCTAACAGATTCCCACAATCCCAGCATACAATCAGCTCATATCGCAGCTGGGAATGTCCTGTAAATTCTTCAGTGTGTGAAGGAAATATCCCCTTCATTCCCAGACTGTGACCAGAAATGTCCCCTTCATTCCCAGTGTGTGACCGGGAATGTCCCCTTCATTCCCAGCTTGTGACCAGAAATGTCCACTTCATTCCAAGCGTATGACCAGGAATGTCCCCTTCATTCCCAGTGTGTGACAGGAATGGCCCCTTCATTCCCAGTGTGTGGAGGGGAATGTCACCTCCCTTTCCCAGTGTGTAACTAGGAATGTCCCCTTCATTCCCAGTGTGTAACTGGGAATGTCCCCTTCATTCCCAGAGTGTAACCAGGAATGTCCCCTTCATTCCCAGTGTGTAACCGGGAATGTCCCCTTCATTCCCAGAGTGTAACCAGGAATGTCCCCTTCATTCCCAGTATGAGACAGGAATATCCCCTTCATTCCCAGTGTGTGAACGGGAATGTCCCCTTCATTCCCAGTGTGTGACCGGGAATGTCCCCTTCATTCCCCAGTGTGTGACCGGGAATGTCCCCTTCATTCCCAGTGTGTGACCGGGAATGTCCCCTTCATTCCCCAGTGTGTGACAGGAAAGTCCCCTTCATTCCCAGAGTGTGGCGGAAATGTCCCTTTCATTCCCCGTGTGTGACTGGGAATGTCCCCTTCATTGCCAGTGTGTGACAGAAATGTCCCCTTCATTCCCAGTGTGTGACTGGGAATGTCCCCTTCATTCCCAGAGTGTGACCAGGAATGTCCCCTTCATTCCCCGTGTGTGACCGGGAATGTCCCCTTCATTCCCTGTTTGTGATGGGGAATGTCCCCTTCATTGCCAGTGTGTGACCGGGAATGTCCCCTTCATTCCCCAGTGTGTGACCGGGAATGTACCCTTCATTCCCAGTGTGTGACGGAAATGCCCCCTTCATTCCCCAGTGTGTGACTGGGAAGGTACTCTTCATTCCCCGTGTGTGATCGAGAATGTCCCCTTCATTCCCTGTTTGTGATGGGGAATGTCCCCTTCATTCCCAGTGTGTGTCCGGGAATGTCCCCTTCATTCCCCAGTGTGTGACCGGGAATGTACCCTTCATTCCCAGTGTGTGACGGAAATGTCCCCTTCATTCCCAGTGTGTGACCAGGAATGTCCCCTTCATTCCCTGAGTGTGTGACTGGGAAGGTACCCTTCATTCCCCGTGTGTGATCGAGAATGTCCCCTTCATTCCCCAGTGTGTGACCGGGAATGTACCCTTCATTCCCAGTGTGTGACGGAAATGTCCCCTTCATTCCCAGTGTGTGACCAGGAATGTCCCCTTCATTCCCCAGTGTGTGACCGGGAATGTACCCTACATTCCCAGTGTGTGACAGAAATGTCCCCTTCATTCCCAGTGTGTGACCAGGAATGTCCCCTTCATTCCCCGTGTGTGACCGGGAATGTCCCCTTCATTCCCGGTTTGTGACCGGGAATGTACCCTTCATTCCCCGTGTGTGACCGGGAATGTACCCTTCATTCCCAGTGTGTGACGGAAATGCCCCCTTCATTCCCCAGTGTGTGACTGGGAAGGTACCCTTCATTCCCCGTGTGTGATCGAGAATGTCCCCTTTATTCCCTGTTTGTGATGGGGAATGTCCCCTTCATTCCCAGTGTGTGTCCGGGAATGTCCCCTTCATTCCCCAGTGTGTGACCGGAAATGTACCCTTCATTCCCAGTGTGTGACGGAAATGTCCCCTTCATTCCCAGTGTGTGACCAGGAATGTCCCATTGATTCCCTGAGTGTGACCGGGAATGTCCCCTTCATTCCCAGTGTGTGACCAGGAATGTCCCCTTCATTCCCCAGTGTGTGACCGGGAATGTACCCTTCATTCCCGGTGTGTGACAGAAATGTCCCCTTCATTCCCAGTGTGTGACCAGGAATGTCCCCTTCATTCCCCGTGTGTGGCCGGGAATGTCCCCTTCATTCCCGGTTTGTGACCGGGAATGTCCCCTTCATTCCCCGTGTGTGACCGGGAATGTACCCTTCATTCCCTGTGTGTGACCAGGAATGTGCCCTTCATTCCCCGTGTGTGACCAGGAATGTCCCCTTCATTCCCTGTTTGTGACAGGGAATGTCCCCTTCATTCCCAGTGTGTGACTGGGAATGCCCCCTTCATTCCCCAGTGTGTGACCGGGAATGTCCCCTTCATTCCCAGTGTGTGACAGAAATGTCACCTTCATTCCCCGTGTGTGACCGGGAATGGCCCCTTCATTCCCTGTTTGTGATGGGGAATGTCCCCTTCACTCTGGTGTGTGACCGGGAATGTCCCCTTCATTCCCAGTGTGTGATCGGGAATGTCCCCTTCATTCCCTGTTTGTGATGGGGAATGTACCCTTCATTCCCAGTGTGTGACTGGGAATGTCCCCTTCATTCCCAGTGTGTGACCGGGAATGTACCCTTCATTCCCAGTGCGTGACCGGGAATGTCTCCTTCATTCTCAGTGTGTGACTGGGAATGTCCCCTTCATTCCCAGTGCGTGACCGGGAATGTCTCCTTCATTCTCAGTGTGTGACCAGGAATGTCCCCTTCATTCCCCAGTGTGTGACCGGGAATGTACCCTTCATTCCCAGTGTGTGACAGAAATGTCCCCTTCATTCCCAGTGTGTGACCAGGAATGTCCCCTTCATTCCCCGTGTGTGACCGGGAATGTCCCCTTCATTCCCAGTGTGTGACCAGGAATGTCCCCTTCATTCCCTGAGTGTGTGACTGGGAAGGTACCCTTCATTCCCCGTGTGTGATCGAGAATGTCCCCTTCATTCCCCAGTGTGTGACCGGGAATGTACCCTTCATTCCCAGTGTGTGACGGAAATGTCCCCTTCATTCCCAGTGTGTGACCAGGAATGTCCCCTTCATTCCCCAGTGTGTGACCGGGAATGTACCCTACATTCCCAGTGTGTGACAGAAATGTCCCCTTCATTCCCAGTGTGTGACCAGGAATGTCCCCTTCATTCCCCGTGTGTGACCGGGAATGTCCCCTTCATTCCCGGTTTGTGACCGGGAATGTACCCTTCATTCCCCGTGTGTGACCGGGAATGTACCCTTCATTCCCAGTGTGTGACGGAAATGCCCCCTTCATTCCCCAGTGTGTGACTGGGAAGGTACCCTTCATTCCCCGTGTGTGATCGAGAATGTCCCCTTTATTCCCTGTTTGTGATGGGGAATGTCCCCTTCATTCCCAGTGTGTGTCCGGGAATGTCCCCTTCATTCCCCAGTGTGTGACCGGAAATGTACCCTTCATTCCCAGTGTGTGACGGAAATGTCCCCTTCATTCCCAGTGTGTGACCAGGAATGTCCCATTGATTCCCTGAGTGTGACCGGGAATGTCCCCTTCATTCCCAGTGTGTGACCAGGAATGTCCCCTTCATTCCCCAGTGTGTGACCGGGAATGTACCCTTCATTCCCGGTGTGTGACAGAAATGTCCCCTTCATTCCCAGTGTGTGACCAGGAATGTCCCCTTCATTCCCCGTGTGTGGCCGGGAATGTCCCCTTCATTCCCGGTTTGTGACCGGGAATGTCCCCTTCATTCCCCGTGTGTGACCGGGAATGTACCCTTCATTCCCTGTGTGTGACCAGGAATGTGCCCTTCATTCCCCGTGTGTGACCAGGAATGTCCCCTTCATTCCCTGTTTGTGACAGGGAATGTCCCCTTCATTCCCAGTGTGTGACTGGGAATGCCCCCTTCATTCCCCAGTGTGTGACCGGGAATGTCCCCTTCATTCCCAGTGTGTGACAGAAATGTCACCTTCATTCCCCGTGTGTGACCGGGAATGGCCCCTTCATTCCCTGTTTGTGATGGGGAATGTCCCCTTCACTCTGGTGTGTGACCGGGAATGTCCCCTTCATTCCCAGTGTGTGATCGGGAATGTCCCCTTCATTCCCTGTTTGTGATGGGGAATGTACCCTTCATTCCCAGTGTGTGACTGGGAATGTCCCCTTCATTCCCAGTGTGTGACCGGGAATGTACCCTTCATTCCCAGTGCGTGACCGGGAATGTCTCCTTCATTCTCAGTGTGTGACTGGGAATGTCCCCTTCATTCCCAGTGCGTGACCGGGAATGTCTCCTTCATTCTCAGTGTGTGACCAGGAATGTCCCCTTCATTCCCCAGTGTGTGACCGGGAATGTACCCTTCATTCCCGGTGTGTGACAGAAATGTCCCCTTCATTCCCAGTGTGTGACCAGGAATGTCCCCTTCATTCCCCGTGTGTGGCCGGGAATGTCCCCTTCATTCCCGGTTTGTGACCGGGAATGTCCCCTTCATTCCCCGTGTGTGACCGGGAATGTACCCTTCATTCCCTGTGTGTGACCAGGAATGTGCCCTTCATTCCCCGTGTGTGACCAGGAATGTCCCCTTCATTCCCTGTTTGTGACAGGGAATGTCCCCTTCATTCCCAGTGTGTGACTGGGAATGCCCCCTTCATTCCCCAGTGTGTGACCGGGAATGTCCCCTTC
The DNA here is from genome assembly GCF_030684315.1 of Stegostoma tigrinum. Taxonomy (NCBI): domain Eukaryota; kingdom Metazoa; phylum Chordata; class Chondrichthyes; order Orectolobiformes; family Stegostomatidae; genus Stegostoma; species Stegostoma tigrinum. The sequence goes on from NC_081379.1 coordinate 47,826,812, forward strand.
ATTCCCAGTGTGTGACAGAAATGTCACCTTCATTCCCCGTGTGTGACCGGGAATGGCCCCTTCATTCCCTGTTTGTGATGGGGAATGTCCCCTTCACTCTGGTGTGTGACCGGGAATGTCCCCTTCATTCCCAGTGTGTGATCGGGAATGTCCCCTTCATTCCCTGTTTGTGATGGGGAATGTACCCTTCATTCCCAGTGTGTGACTGGGAATGTCCCCTTCATTCCCAGTGTGTGACCGGGAATGTACCCTTCATTCCCAGTGCGTGACCGGGAATGTCTCCTTCATTCTCAGTGTGTGACTGGGAATGTCCCCTTCATTCCCAGTGCGTGACCGGGAATGTCTCCTTCATTCTCAGTGTGTGACCAGGAATGTCCCCTTCATTCCCCAGTGTGTGACCGGGAATGTACCCTTCATTCCCAGTGTGTGACAGAAATGTCCCCTTCATTCCCAGTGTGTGACCAGGAATGTCCCCTTCATTCCCCGTGTGTGACCGGGAATGTCCCCTTCATTCCCGGCTTGTGACTGGGAATGTCCCCTTCATTCCCCGTGTGTGACCGGGAATGTACCCTTCATTCCCAGTGTGTGACCAGGAATGTGCCCTTCATTCCCCGTGTGTGACCGGGAATGTCCCCTTCATTCCCTGTTTGTGACAGGGAATGTCCCCTTCATTCCCAGTGTGTGACTGGGAATGCCCCCTTCATTCCCCAGTGTGTGACCGGGAATGCCCCCTTCATTCCCAGTGTGTGACAGAAATGTCACCTTCATTCCCCGTGTGTGACCGGGAATGGCCCCTTCATTCCCTGTTTGTGATGGGGAATGTCCCCTTCACTCTGGTGTGTGACCGGGAATGTCCCCTTCATTCCCAGTGTGTGATCGGGAATGTCCCCTTCATTCCCTGTTTGTGATGGGGAATGTACCCTTCATTCCCAGTGTGTGACTGGGAATGTCCCCTTCATTCCCAGTGCGTGACCGGGAATGTCTCCTTCATTCTCAGTGTGTGACCGGGAATATCCCCTTCATTCCCAGTGTGTGATGGGGAATGTCCCCTTCATTCCCCGTGTGCGACCAGGAATGTCCCCTTCATTTCCAGTGTGTGACCGGGAATGTCTCCTTCATTCCCAGTGTGTGACCGGGAATGTCCCCTTCATTCCCAGTGTGCCACTTGTGTTACGAAGTCGCGTAGAGTTCTCATAAACTGAGAAGTAGGAAGCTAGAATTTGCCTGGAAAAATAATGAGGGAGGGGGAAAAAGTGCATGGCCCCTTCAATTCCTTTTAGCTTTTTCTAAATTTGGAGATTTTAACCGAAAATATCCACAAGGAGCTGCAGAGAGTTTGTGTATCAAAGGGTTATACTGTTAGCAGACAAAGACAACAAATTTTTGAATTTCGCCGATTATTTTAAACCAGGGCCTAGAGACTGAAAGCCAATCAAAATTAAATCAGATAACAAAGTGTGGAGCTGGATGAACACAGCAGGCCCAGCAGCATCTCAGGGGCACAAAAACTGACGATTCGGGCCTAGACCCTTCATCAGAGAGGGGGATGGGGAGAGGGTTCTGGAATAAATAGGGAGAGAGGGGGAGGCGGACCGAAGATGGAGAGAAAAGAAGATAGGTGGAGAGGAGAGTATAGGTGGGGAGGTAGGGAGGGGATAGGTCAGTCCAGGGAAGACGGACAGGTCAAGGAGGTGGGATGAGGTTAGTAAGTAGGAGATGGAGGTGCAGCTCCACATAAATAGGGAGAGAGGGGGAGGTGGATTGAAGATGGATACAGGAGAAGATAGGTAGAAAGGAGACAGACCGGTCAAAGAGGCAGGGATGGAGCCAGTAAAGGTGAGTGTAGGTGAGGAGGTAGAGAGGGGATAGGTCAGTCCAGGGAGGACAGACAGGTCAAGGAGGTGGGATGAGGTTCGTCGGTAGGAGATGGAGGTGCGGCTTGAGTGGTTGTGATGGGGAATGTCCCCTTGGGAGTGGTTGATGGGTGAGAGGAAGAACAGGTTAGGCAGGCGGGGACAAGCTGTGCTGGTTTTGGGATGAAGTGGGGGAAGGGGAGATTTTGAAACTGGTGAAGTCCACATTGATACCATTGGGCTGCAGGGTTCCCAAGCGGAATATGAGTTGCTCTTCCTGCAACCTTCGGGTAGCATCATTATGGCACTGCAGGGCTTCCAGGATGGACATGTCGTCTGAGGAATGAGAGGGGGAGTTGTTTAGTGTGGTGGGGTTGTAGGGCAGTGTGGAGCGAACAAGGGAGTCACGGAGAGAGTGGTTTCTCCGGAAAGCAGAAAAGGGTGGGGAGGGAAAAATGTATTTGCTGGTGGGGTCGCATTACAGACAGCAGAAGTGCCTGAGGATGATGCATTGTATCTGGAGGTTGGGGGGGGTGGTGGTACGTGAAGACGAGAGGGATTCTGTTTTGGTTGTTATTGCGGGGGTGGGGGTGTGAGGGATGAGTTGCGGGAAATGCGAGACACTGAAGAGGGTATGTTCGATCACCGCGGTGGGGAAGTTGTGGTCCTTGAAAAAAGAGGACATCTGGGATGTATGGGAGTGGAATGTCTCATCCTGGGAGCAAATGCAGCGGAGGCAAAGGAATTGGGAATAGGGAATGGAATTTTTGCAGGAAGGTGGGTGGGAGGAGGTGTATTCTAGGTAGCTGGGGGAGTCAGTGGGCTTGGAATGAACATCGGTTTCTAGGTGGATGCCAGAGATGGAGACTGAGAGGTCAGGAAGGTGAGGGATGTGTTGGAGATGGCCCAGGTGAACTGAAGGTTGGGGTGGAGGGTGTTGGTGAAGTGGATGAACTGTTCAAGCTCCTCATGGGAACATGAGGTGGTGCCGATACAGTCATCAATGTAATGGAGGAAGAGGTGGGGTTTGGGGCCTGTGTAGGTGCGGAAGAGGGACTGTTCCACGTAACCTACAAGGAGGCAGGCATAGCTTGGGCCCATGTGGGTACCCATGGCCACCCCCTTAGCCTGTAGGAAGTGGGAGGAATTGAGAAGAGAAGTCCAAGCTGTCCGTTCTCCCTGGACCAACCTATCCCCTCCCTAGCTCCCTACCTGCACTCATCTTTACTGGCTCCAACCCCGCCTCTTTGACCTGTCTGTCTCCTCTCCACCTATCTTCTCCTCTATCCGCTTCCCCTTGTCTCCCTATTTATTTCAGAATACCCTTGCCCTCCCCCATTTCTGAAGGAGGGTCCAGGCCCGAAATGTCAGCCTTCCTGCTCCTCTGATGCTGCTTGGCCTGCTGTGTTCATCCAGCTCCACACCTTGTTATCCCAGATTCTCCAGCATCTGCAGTTCCGACTATCTCTGAATTTAAGTCTGCTGGTGTTGACAACCTGAGACCAATCCCAGTGTAAGAAATGGATGCATCATCAACGGTATAAAAAAGGGGGCATTTGGACAATCGGAGAAAGTCAACTGCCATCTGTGAAAGCGAAAGCAAATCTGCCATCTGAGAAATCAATTTGGCTCTCATAAAAGAAAACCATTAAGATCTCTGAAAAAACACTGTCAAAGGTGCCACCAGATTTGTAGCACAGAGGCCTCACTGAAGAAATTCCAAAGAAAACATCCCTAACATCAGAATGAATGGAAGAAAGATACTTACGGAGGGAGATCAACAGAAGGCAGAGATTTCCTGTACAAGCTTGGAGATACTATGTTTTAATTTATTATTGTCTTATTAATTGGGTTAATTAGGATTTATTTCAATTAGGGAATAGTTAGTAATCAGGGGAAATTGTTTGGTTTGTTAGTATTTCTGTTAATTTGTTCACTGTTAAGGTAAATAAATGAATTGCTACTTGTTATTGATAAATCAGAGATTTTCTTTCTTTTAACCACTTTCTTAGTGAAGTACGAGGGAAAGATGAGCTTCTCTGGGAGTTTTGGGTGTAATTATTAGGTGTAATGCCAACTCCCATCATAACAGATTGGAGCTTGTGTTCCAACTTTAATTATCACAGGACCTCGATTAATTTCCACATCCTAACACTGGGAATTTGGCCTTCATTTCCCATTGTGTGAGTGGGAATGTCCCCTTCATTACCAAGTGTGTGACTGGGAATGTCTCCTCCATTCCCCAGTGTGTGACTTAGGGGCACAGACAGACATAGCCCTGGTTAGGGGCACAGAAAGATATTGCCCTGGTTAGGGGCACAGACAGGTATTGCCATGGTTAGGGGCACAGACAGATATTGCCCTGGTTAGGGGTACAGACAGACATGTCCCTGGTAAGGGGCACAGACAGATATTTCCCTGGATAGGGGCACAGACAGGTATTGCCCTGGTTAGGGGCACAGACAGATATTGCCCTGGTTAGGGGCACAGACAGACATTGCCCTGGTTAGGGACACAGACAGACATGTCCCTGGTTAGGGGCACAGACAGATAATTCCCTGGTTAGAGGCACAGACAGACATTGCCCTGGTGAGGGGCACAGACAGATATTTCCCTGGTTAGGGGCACAGACTGATATTTCCCTGGTTAGGGGCACACACAGACATTGCCCTGGTTAGGGGCACAGACAGACATGTCCCTGGTAAGGGGCACAGACAGATATTTCCCTGGTTAGGGGCACAGACAGGTATTGCCCTGGTTAGGGGCACAGACAGATAGTTCCCTGGTTAGGGGCACAGACAGACATTGCCGTGGTTAGGGGCACAGACAGATATTGCCCTGGTTAGGGGCACAGACAGACATGTCCCTGGTTAGGGGCACAGACAGACATGTCCCTGGTAAGGGGCACAGACAGATATTGCCCTGGTTAGGGGCACAGACAGGTATTGCCCTGGTTAGGGGCACAGACAGATATTGCCCTGGTTAGGGGCACAGACAGACATTGCCCTGGTTAGGGGCACAGACAGGTATTGCCCTGGTTAGGGGCACAGACAGATAGTTCCCTGGTTAGGGGCACAGACAGACATTGCCCTGGTTAGGGGCACAGACAGATATTGCCCTGGTTAGGGGCACAGACAGACATGTCCCTGGTTAGGGGCACAGACAGACATGTCCCTGGTAAGGGGCACAGACAGATATTGCCCTGGTTAGGGGCACAGACAGATATTGCCCTGGTTAGGGGCACAGACAGACATTGCTCTGGTTAGGGGCACAGACAGATAGTTCCCTGGTTAGGGGCACAGACAGACATGTCCCTGGTTAGGGGCACAGACAGACATGTCCCTGGTAAGGGGCACAGACAGATATTGCCCTGGTTAGGGGCACAGACAGGTATTGCCCTGGTTAGGGGCACAGACAGATATTGCCCTGGTTAGGGGCACAGACAGACATTGCCCTGGTTAGGGGCACACACAGACATTGCCCTGGTTAGGGGCACAGACAGACATGTCCCTGGTTAGGGGCACAGACAGACATGTCCCTGGTAAGGGGCACAGACAGATATTTCCCTGGTTAGGGGCACAGACAGGTATTGCCCTGGTTAGGGGCACACAAAAACATTGCACTGGTTCGGAGCGCAGACAGGTGTTGCCCTGGTTAGGGGCACAGACAGATATTGCCCTGGTTAGGGGCACAGACAGGTATTGCCCTGGCTAGGGGCACAGACAGATATTGCCCTGGTTAGGGGCACAGACAGACATGTCCCTGGTTAGGGGCATAGACTGATATTTCCCTGGTTAGGGGCACAGACAGGTATTGCCCTGGTTAGGGGCACAGACAGATATTGCCCTGGTTAGGGGCACAGACTGATATTTCCCTGGTTAGGGGCACAGACAGATATTGCCCTGGTTAGGGGCACAGACTGATATTTCCCTGGTTAGGGGCACAGACAGGTATTGCCCTGGTTCGGGGCACAGACAGGTATTGCCCTGGTTAGGGGCACAGGCAGGTATTGCCCAGGTTAGGAGCACAGACAGGTATTTCCCTGGTTAGGGGCACAGACACGTATTGCCCTGGTTAGGGGCACACACAGTATTGCCCTGGTTAGGGGCACAGACAGACATTGCCCTGGTTAGGGGCACAGACAGATATTGCCCAGGTTAGGGGCACAGACTGATATTGCCCTGGTTAGGGGCAGAGACAGTTATTGCCCTGGTTTGGGCCACAGACAGGTATTGCCCTGGTAAGGGGCACAGACAGATATTGCCCTGGTTAGGGGGCACAGAGAGACATTTCCCTGGTTCGGGGCATAGACAGGAATTGCACTGGTTATGGGCACAGACAGATATTTCCCTGGTTAGGGGCACAGACAGACATGTCCCTGGTAAGGGGCACAGACAGATATTGCCCTGGTTAGGGGCACAGACAGACATTTCCCTGGATAGGGGCACAGACAGGTATTGCCCTGGTTAGGGGCACAGACAGATATTGCCCTGGTTAGGGGCACAGACAGACATTGCCCTGGTTAGGGGCACAGACAGACATGTCCCTGGTAAGGGGCACAGACAGATATTGCCCTGGTTAGGGGCACAGACAGCTATTTCCCTGGATAGGGGCACAGACAGACATTGCCCTGGTTAGGGGCACAGACAGATATTTCCCTGGTAAGGGGCACAGACAGATATTTCCCTGGTAAGGGGCACAGACAGACATGTCCCTGGTTAGGGGCACAGACAGATATTCCCCTGGTTAGGGGCTCAGACAGACATGTCCCTGGTTAGGGGCACAGACAGATATTGCTCTGGTTAGGTGCACAGACAGATATTGCCCAGGTTAGGGGCACAGACTGATATTGCCCTGGTTAGGGGCACAGACTGATATTTCCCTGGTTCGGGGCACAGACAGGTATTGCCCTGGTTCGGGGCACAGACAGGTATTGCCCTGGTTAGGGGCACAGACAGACATTGCCCTGGTTAGGGGCACAGACAGATATTTCCCTGGTAAGGGGCACAGACAGATATTTCCCTGGTAAGGGGCACAGACAGACATGTCCCTGGTTAGGGGCACAGACAGATATTCCCCTGGTTAGGGGCTCAGACAGACATGTCCCTGGTTAGGGGCACAGACAGATATTGCTCTGGTTAGGTGCACAGACAGATATTGCCCAGGTTAGGGGCACAGACTGATATTGCCCTGGTTAGGGGCACAGACTGATATTTCCCTGGTTCGGGGCACAGACAGGTATTGCCCTGGTTCGGGGCACAGACAGGTATTGCCCTGGTTAGGGGCACAGACAGACATTGCCCTGGTTAGGGGGCACAGAGAGACATTGCCCTGGTTAGTGGCACACACAGACATTACCCTGGTTAGGGGCACACACAGACATTTCCCTGGTTAGGGGCACAGACAGACATGTCCCTGGTTTGGGGCACAGACAGATATTGCCCTGGTTAGGGGCACAGACTGATATTGCCCTGGTTAGGGGCACAGACAGATATTTCCCTGGTTAGGGGCACAGACAGGTATTGCCCTGGTTCGGGGCACAGACAGATATTGTCCTGGTTAGGGGCACAGACTGATATTTCCCTGGTTCGGTGCACAGACAGACGTTGCCCTGGTTAGGGGCACAGACAGATATTTCCATGGTTAGGGGCACACACAGACATTTCCCTGGTTAGGGGCACAGACAGATATTGCCCTGGTTAGGGGCACAGACAGACATTGCCCTGGTTAGGGGCACACACAGACATTTCCCTGGTTAGGGGCACAGACTGATATTTCCCTGATTCGGGGCACAGACTGATATTGCCCTGGTTAGGGGCACAGTCTGATATTTCCCTGGTTAGGGGCACAGACAGATAATGCCCTGCTTAGGGGCACAGACAGATATTGCCCTGGTTAGGGGCACAGACAGCTATTTCCCTGGATAGGGGCACAGACAGACATTGCCCTGGTTAGGGGCACAGACAGACATTGCCCTGGTTAGGGGCACAGACAGATATTTCCCTGGTAAGGGGCACAGACAGATATTTCCCTGGTTCGGGGCACAGACAGACATGTCCCTGGTTAGGGGCACAGACAGATATTCCCCTGGTTAGGGGCTCAGACAGACATGTCCCTGGTTAGGGGCACAGACAGATATTGCTCTGGTTAGGTGCACAGACAGATATTGCCCAGGTTAGGGGCATAGACTGATATTGCCCTGGTTAGGGGCACAGACTGATATTTCCCTGGTTCGGGGCACAGACAGGTATTGCCCTGGTTAGGGGCACAGACAGACATTGCCCTGGTTAGGGGGCACAGAGAGACATTGCCCTGGTTAGTGGCACACACAGACATTGCCCTGGTTAGGGGCACACACAGACATTTCCCTGGTTAGGGGCACAGACAGACATGTCCCTGGTTTGGGGCACAGACAGATATTGCCCTGGTTAGGGGCACAGACTGATATTGCCCTGGTTAGGGGCACAGACTGATATTGCCCTGGTTAGGGGCACAGACAGGTATTGCCCTGGTTCGGGGCACAGACAGATATTGTCCTGGTTAGGGGCACAGACTGATATTTCCCTGGTTCGGGGCACAGACAGATGTTGCCCTGGTTAGGGGCACAGACAGATATTTCCATGGTTAGGGGCACACACAGACATTTCCCTGGTTAGGGGCACAGACAGATATTGCCCTGGTTAGGGGCACAGACAGACATTGCCCTGGTTCGGGGCACACACAGACATTTCCCTGGTTAGGGGCACAGACTGATATTTCCCTGATTCGGGGCACAGACTGATATTGCCCTGGTTAGGGGCACAGTCTGATATTTCCCTGGTTAGGGGCACAGACAGATAATGCCCTGCTTAGGGGCACAGACTGATATTGCCCTGGTTAGGTGCACACACAGACATTGCCCTAGTTAGGAGCACACACAGACATTTCTTTTGCCTTGCTTGAGTGGCGTCCCTGGTGCCATGATGGGGGACGTCTCTGAGTGGTTGCACAAAATTTTTGACGGGGAGTTGGAGCCGCCAGAGGTCGTGTTTCACGTTGGTCCCAATGACATTGATAGAAAGAGGGATGAGGTCCTATGGATTGCGTACAGGAATGTTAGGAATGCGGCTGAAAAGCAAGACCTTGATGGGAGTAATCTCTGGGCTAACCAGGGAAATGTCTATTACCAGCCCCATGTGCTCGTGAGGCACGGGATCGAAAGGCAGGTCAGATGAGTGCATCCCTCAGGATCTGGTGCAAGGACAGGGTTTCAGTTTCCTGGAGTACGGGGCGAACCCTACCAGAGGAATGGGTTGCTCCTCAACTGGAGCGGAACCAATACCCTCACAGCGAAGTTCACGGGTGCTACTTGGGAGGGTTTAAACTAAAGTGGCAGGGGGCTGGGAACCAGAGCAGTAGATCAGCAAGTAGAGGGATTCAGGGTAAGTTAGGTGGTGGTCAATCAGAAAGAAAGGACAGGCAGAGACAGGTGAACGAATATGATGGTGCCATTTGATGTGTGTTTATTTCAACGCAAGGAGTATTATAGGAAAGGCAGATGAGACTAGGGCCTGGATCAGTACATGAGACTGTGATGTCATGGCCATTACAGAGACTTGGTCGAGAGAAGGGCAGGGATGGCTGCTCAGCGTTCCAGGGTTTCATTGCTTTAGGCGAGATACAGAGGGAGGTAAAAGAGATGGAGGAGTTGTGTGACTCTTCAGGGAGAATGCTACATCTGTACATATTGGAGCGTTCATCCATCACTGAGGTAATCTGGCTAAAGCCCAAAAATAAGATGGGAGCAATCACTCTGATAGGATTATACTATAGGCCCTCCGCAACAGGCTCCGATACATTGAGAAACAAATATGTGGGCGGAGAATATTGAAAGACGCAATAACAACAGGGTTGCCACAGTAGGTATGATACTGAACTTCCACAAAATAGACTGAGGCTCCCTTACAGCACCAGGTTTAGATGGGGCAAAATTTGTTAAGTGCATTCAAGGGGGTTTCTAGCTAATGAGTGTGGCCAAGTGACGGACGTGTCAATAGGAGAGCACTTTGGAAACAGCGATCACAACTCCTCAAGTTTGAAGATAGGTATGAACAAGGAAAAGTGAGGACCTTGTGGCAAGGTACTACATTAGGGGAGGACAAATTATCTCAGTGTTAAGCAGGAGGTGAGGAGTGTTAATAGGGAGGAGCTGGTATCAGGCAAATCCACATTTAACATTTTGGAATTGTTTAAAGATCTGCTGATGAGAGTTCAGGTCCAGCAGGAGGAAGGACAAGGACGGCAAGGTAAGGGACCCACAACGAGGGAGGTTGTGAATTTAGTCAATATGGAAGAGGAAAGCATACGTAAGGTTTTGGAAGTTAAAATCAGACAGAGCCCACGGGGAATAGAAGGAAAGCAGGAAAGAATTCAAGCAGGGAGTTAGGAGAGTGCGAAGGGGCCATGAAATGACTTTGCCAAGTAGGGATAAAGAGAATCCTAAGGCATTCTATACATATATTAAAAACAAGAGGACAATTCGGGAGAGATTACTGAAGGATACAGAAGGGAACTTGTGCTTGGAGACAGCAGTTATAGGCAAGACCCTAAATAGGTACTGTGTGTCAGTATTCACCCGGGAGAAGGATATGGAGGACAGTAGGAATTATGTGGAGCATGCTAATATGCATGGGCATTTGGAGATCAAGAAAGAAGTGATGTTGAGTCTCTTGAAGAGCATTATGATGGATAAGTCCCCAGCTCACATTTACCCTAATAGCTCCCTCTGATACTGCGGGCTGGCACCCCTGCGGGGGGGGCAAGTGTTGTTTCAGAAACTAACTTTCACCCGAACAGGGGAGGTCGGTTTGTGCGTTAAATAGTTACATCAAGATGTCTTGCTGATAATTTAGCCATCAGCATTGAAAAGTGTATATTCAAAAACCACACCAATAGAACATAGAACAGTACAGCACAGAACATGCCCTTCGGCCCTCGATATTGCACCGACCTATGAACTAATCTAAGCCCCTCCCCCTACACTATCCCATCATCATCCAAATGCATATCGAAGGACTGTTTAAATGCCCCTAATGTGGCTGAGTTAATTACATTGGCAGGCAGAGCGTTCCATGCCCTTACCACTCTCTGAGCAAAGAACCTGCCTCTGACATCTGTCTTAAATCTATCACCCCTCAAAATGTTTCCTTTTCCATTCTCTCTCACAGATGTGGACATCCTAGCTGGGCCAGCATTCCTTGCCCATCCCCAGTTGCCCTTCAGAAGGTGGTATTGAGCTGCCTTCTTTAACTGCTGTAGTCTGTGTGCTGTAGATTGACCCACATTGCCACTGGGAAGGGAATTCCAGGATTTTGACCCAGCAGCACTAAAGCATCGGCGATATATTTCCAAATCAGGGCGGTGAGTGGCTTCCAAAAGAACTTGCAGGGGGCTGCTGTTCCCATGTACCTGCTGCCCTTGTCCTTCTAGGTGGAAGTGATTATGGGTTTGGAAGGTTAAAATAGTATCAGAGATAATGGGAACTGCAGATGCTGGAGAATCCAAGATAATAAAATGTGAGGCTGGATGAACACAGCAGGCCAAGCAGCATCTCAGGAGCACAAAAGCTGACGTTTCGGGCCTAGACCCTTCATCAGAGAGGGGGATGGGGGGAGGGAACTGGAATAAATAGGGAGAGAGGGGGAGGCGGACCGAAGATGGAGAGTAAAGAAGATAGGTGGAGAGAGTGTAGGTGGGGAGGTAGGGAGGGGATAGGTCAGTCCAGGGAAGACGGACAGGTCAAGGAGGTGGGATGAGGTTAGTAGGTAGCCGGGGGTGCGGCTTGGGGTGGGAGGAAGGGATGGGTGAGAGGAAGAACCGGTTAGGGAGGCAGAGACAGGTTGGACTGGTTTTGGGATGCAGTGGGTGGGGGGGAAGAGCTGGGCTGGTTGTGTGGTGCAGTGGGGGGAGGGGACGAACTGGGCTGGTTTAGGGATGCAGTAGGAGAAGGGGAGATTTTGAAACTGGTGAAGTCCACATTGATACCATATGGCTGCAGGGTTCCCAGGCGGAATATGAGTTGCTGTTCCTGCAACCTTCGGGTGGCATCATTGTGGCACTGCAGGAGGCCCATGATGGACATGTCATCAAGAGAATGGGAGGGGGAGTGGAAATGGTTTGCGACTGGGAGGTGCAGTTGTTTGTTGCGGACTGAGCGGAGGTGTTCTGCAAAGCGGTCCCCAAGCCTCCGCTTGGTTTCCCCAATGTAGAGAAAGCCGCACCGGGTACAGTGGATGCAGTATACCACATTGGCAGATGTGCAGGTGAACCTCTGCTTAATGTGGAATGTCATCTTGGGGCCTGGGATGGGGGTGAGGGAGGAGGTGTGGGGACAAGTGTAGCATTTCCTGCGGTTGCAGGGGAAGGTGCCGGGTGTGGTGGGGTTGGAGGGCAGTGTGGAGCGAATAAGGGAGTCACGGAGAGAGTGATCTCTCCGGAAAGCTGACAGGGGAGGGGATGGAAAAATGTCTTGGGTGGTGGGGTCGGATTGTAAATGGCGGAAGTGTCGGAGGATAATGCGTTGTATCCGGAGGTTGGTAGGGTGGTGTGTGAGAACTCCCCCTCGTTCTCACACACCACCCTACCAACCTCCGGATACAACGCATTATCCTCCGACACTTCCGCCATTTACAATCCGACCCCACCACCCAAGACATTTTTCCATCCCCTCCCCTATCAGCTTTCCGGAGAGACCACTCTCTCCGTGACTCCCTTGTTCGCTCCACACTGCCCTCCAACCCCACCACACCCGGCACCTTCCCCTGCAACCGCAGGAAATGCTACACTTGTCCCCACACCTCCTCCCTCACCCCCATCCCAGGCCCCAAGATGACATTCCACATTAAGTAGAGGTTCACCTGCACATCTGCCAATGTGGTATACTGCATCCACTGTACCCGGTGCGGCTTCCTCTACATTGGGGAAACCAAGCGGAGGCTTGGGGACCGCTTTGCAGAACACCTCCGCTCAGTCCGCAACAAACAACTGCACCTCCCAGTCGCAAACCATTTCCACTCCCCCTCCCATTCTCTTGATGACATGTCCATCATGGGCCTCCTGCAGTGCCACAATGATGCCACCCGAAGGTTGCAGGAACAGCAACTCATATTCCGCCTGGGAACCCTGCAGCCATATGGTATCAATGTGGACTTCACCAGTTTCAAAATCTCCCCTTCTCCTACTGCATCCCTAAACCAGCCCAGTTCGTCCCCTCCCCCCACTGCACCACACAACCAGCCCAGCTCTTCCCCCCCACCCACTGCATCCCAAAACCAGTCCAACCTGTCTCTGCCTCCCTAACCGGTTCTTCCTCTCACCCATCCCTTCCTCCCACCCCAAGCCGCACCCCCGGCTACCTACTAACCTCATCCCACCTCCTTGACCTGTCCGTCTTCCCTGGACTGACCTATCCCCTCCCTACCTCCCCACCTACACTCTCTCCACCTATCTTCTTTACTCTCCATCTTCGGTCCGCCTCCCCCTCTCTCCCTATTTATTCCTGTTCCCTCTCCCCATCCCCCTCTCTGATGAAGGGTCTAGGCCCGAAACGTCAGCTTTTGTGCTCCTGAGATGCTGCTTGGCCTGCTGTGTTCATCCAGCCTCACATTTTATTATCATGGGTTTGGAAGGTGCTGTCTGAAATCCTTGGTGAGTTTCTGCAGTGCATCTTGTAGGTAGTACACACCGCTGCTACTGAGTGTCGGTGGTGGAGGGAGTGGGATGTTGTGGATGTGGTGCCAATCAAGCGGCTGCTTTGCCCCGGATGGTGTCAAGCTTCTTGAGTGTTGTTGGGGCTGCACCCATCCAGGCAAGTGGGGAGTATTCCATCACACTCCTAACTTGCGCCTTGTAGATGGTAGACAGGCTTTGCAGAGTCCTGAGGTGAGTTACTCCCCTCAGTATTCCTAGCTTCTGACTGCTCTTGTAGCCACTGTGTTTGTGGTGTCTCTAGTTGAGTTTCTGGTCAATGGTAACCCCCCCAGGATGTTGATAGTGAGGAATTCAGTGATGTTAACACCATTGAATGCCAAGGAGTGGTGGTTAGATTATCTCTTATACATGATGGTCATAGTCTGGCATTTGTGTGGTGCGAACGTTCAAAGACATTGATGAAGCATCTGAAAATGATTGGGCAGAGGACACTGCCCTGAGGGGCACCTACAGAAATTTCCTGGAGCTGAGATGATTAACCTCCAACTCCAACCATCTTTTTATGTGGAAGAGACCCGGAGCGTTTGCCCCCTGATACCCATGGTTCCGGTTCTGCTCAGGCTCCTTGATGCCACACCCAGTTGAATGCAGCCTTGATGTGAAGGGCTGTCACTCTCACCTCACCCTCTGGGATTCAGCTCTTTTGTCCATGTTGGAACCAAAGCCAAAATGAGGTCAGGAGCTGAGTGGCCCTGGCGGAACTCAACCTGGGTGTCACTGAGCAGGTGCTGCTTGATAGCTCTGTTCAAGACACCTTCCATCATTTTGCTGATTATTGAGAGGAGACTGATGGGGCAGTAATTGGCCGGGTAGGATTTCTCCTGCTTTTTATGAACAGAATTTTTCACGTTGTCGGTAGATACCCATGCTGTAACTGTGCTGGCACAGCTGGCTAAAGGAGCGGCAAGTTCTGGAGCACACGTCTCCAGTGCTATTGTTAGGGCCGATAGCCTTCGCAGTATCCAGTATCTCCAACTGGTTCTTGACATCAAATAGAATGAATTGAATTGGCTGAAGATTGGTATCTGTGATGGTGGGGACCACTGCAGGAGGCTGGGATGGATCATCTACTCATCACTTCAAGTTGTACAGCATGGAAACAGGCCCCTCAGTCCATCTCACCCATGCTGACCGGGTGTCCTAAACTGAACTAGTCCCATTTGTCTCTAAACCTTTCCCACCCATTTACCTGTCTAAATGTCTTTCAAATGCTGTAACTGTACCCCCATCTACTACTTCCTCTGGCAGCTTGATTCACACACACATCACCCTCTGTGTGAAAATGTTGCCTGCCAGGTCCCTTTTAAATTCTCCTCCTCTCACCTCAAACGCACGCCCTCTAGTTTTGGACTCTCCTGCCCTGGGAAAAAACAGCTTTGGCTATTCACCCTATCCAGATCCCTGATGACTTTGTAAACTTCCCAAAGTTGACAACGCTCCACGGAGAAAGTGCCCCACCCTTTCCAGCCCTTCCTTATCGGTCAAACCTCCCCCACCCCAGTCCCAGCAACATTGTTGTAAATCTTTTCTATACCCTTTTTCTAGTTTAACAACATCATTCCTTTAGCAGAGCGAAACCAGAACTAAATGCAGTATTCCAAAAGTGACCTCGTTAATATCCTGCACAGCCATAATATGATATCCCAACTCCTATACTCAATGCACTGGCCAATTAGTGTAAAAGTACCCATTTTGTCAGCGTTTTTGGAGATGAAGCTGATTGCCGTGAGCCCAGGTTTTCAGTCCCACGCAGTGACAGGACTCCCCTCTCCATGCCTACCTTCCATTTGTCCCAACACCCTTCTTTTTCTGCCACTCACTGTGACATTTCTACCTGCTAGTGGCTGTAAATTTGAATATCTGAGCTTGACCTAGTAACTTGTAGGTTTTTTTCAATTCTCTGTGTTCTAATTAGCTTTCAGTAATTCTCTAACCCCGGTGGTATGCATTTTTCTAAAAGAAAGTCTTTGAATCCAGGCAGTAAACAGAGTGATGATTGGGTTTTGGTGAATGAATGGCGTTGCTTGTGACCTGCTAATGGTGGGTAATGGGTCAATGCATATTGCTGCCTGTGCACTCTCTGACACTGAGCATGTGCAGCAAACACACTCCCCCTAGTGACTGAGTGTAAGGCTGCACTTAATTAACATACATGGGAGGGGGCGGGGTCTGTCTGTGGATGGGCGTGTCTCACCTGGGGTGGGTGGGGCTTAGTTGTGGGTAGGGCAGGTCTCACCTGGAGTGGGTGGAGCTCAGTTGTGGGTAGGGCAGGTCTCACCTGGAGTGGGTGGGACTCATTTGTGCATTAGGTGGGGCTTACCTGGGGTGGGTGGAGCTCAGTTGTGGGTGGGGCTCAGTTGTGGGTAGGGCTCAGTTGGTGGGTGGAGCTCAGTTGGTGGGCAGGGCTCAGTTGTGGGTCGGCAAGGCTGACCTGGGGTGGCTGGGGCTCCTGTCCGACTGATGGTATTCACCTGATATGGGCGGACCTTAGCATGGGTGGGTTAGTCCCAGGTGGTTGGGGTGAGCGGACTGGGCTCCCGGAGCTGTGAGTCAGTACTGTGTCAGGGCGGAAGCAGGCTGCATTCCTCATTCCCGGTTGGCATGGCCCTGCAGCTTTACGTTGACCTGATATCCCAGCCCTGCCGCTCAGTTTATCTGTTCGTTCAAAAGAACAACATTCCCTTCGAGCTGAAAGAGGTCCAGCTGCTGGCAGGTAAGGTGCTGGCAGACAACACACTGAGGGAGAGCACTGGGAGAGAGATAGGGGGTGAAAAACAGAGTGAGTCAGAGAAATGATCCAGAGGGAGACAATGAAATGAGGCAATGTGAGAAATCAGAGTGAGAGAGATGATGCAGTGAGGCAGTATGTGTGAGAGTGAGAAATCCTGAGAAACTGGAGAGGGATGATGTAGAGGTTAAATACAAAAGCATCAAGGCACTGAGAGTTGAGAGCAGGAGGAGAGTAACCAGAGGGAGAGAGTTGGGGGCTGGGGGGGAGTGAGGTTGGTATGGTGGTCCGGGGGGTGGGGGTGGTGTTAGGGATTTCTGCAAGGTGCTGAGCTGTTTTGCTGAGTGGTGTGTCTCTCTGTGCAGGAGAGCAACATTCGGAAGAGTTTCGGAAATTGAATCCTCTGGGGAAGGTGCCTGTGATAAAGGATGGGGACTTCACCCTGACCGAGAGGTAAAGTAGCTGGTGCCAGGCTGGCAGCAGGCACGGATCGATCTGAGTTCTTGCTGCTGTCTCTGGTTGGGAACATAATACCTTCCCCTGGGTACAGTGAAAGTGATTCACAATCAATTCGACAGGTTCTGCCTTTCCTGGATCAAACTGACTCAACAGGAACAACACTTGCTGTGTGTGACTTGCATTTCTGTGTCACCTATCTTTCCCCAAAGTGCTTCACCGCCACAGCTCACTTCCTGAAGTGTCATCGCTGTTATAGAAAATACTCCGTATCAAATACTCATGTGTTCCCTGCATCTACCTGTGTATGCAGACTCACTTTCAGAGAAAATAACTCTAAAACTGCAGTGCTCCCTCAGCACTGACCCTCCAACAGTGCGGCACTCCCTCAGCACTGACCCTCCGACAGTGCAGCACTCCCTCAGCACTGACCCTCCGACAGTGCGGCGCTCCCTCAGCACTGACCCTCCGACAGTGCGGCGCTCCCTCAGCACTGACCCTCCGACAGAGCGGCGCTCCCTCAGCACTGACCCTCCGACACAGCGGCGCTCCCTCAGCACTGACCCTCCGACAGTGCGGTGCTCCCTCAGCACTGACCCTCCGACAGTGCGGTGCTCCCTCAGCACTGACCCTCCAACAGTGCGGTGCTCCCTCAGCACTGACCCTCCGACAGTGCGGTGCTCTCTCAGCACTGACCCTCCGACAGTGCGGCGCTCACTCAGCAATGACCCTCCGACAATGTGGTGCTCCCTCAGCACTGACCCTCGGACAGAGCGGCACACCCTCAGCAATGACCCTCTGACTGTGCGACGCTCCCTCAGCACTGACCCCTCAACAGAAGCTGTTTGACAGTAATGAAGACAATTCTATTAATAAGGGTGATTCCACTGAAAGGACACATCGTACCATTCTCAAACCAGTTTTGTTGGTTTGACGAAGAATCTTTCGACATTCTAAGGGATATGGGTCAAAATATTAGATGGGAGTTTTCCAAAATTCCTGAGTGTGGTGAAATACTTGCAAAATACTATTGCAACACAGGTTCCAGGAAAATAAAATCAAACTCTAAATGGCTGGGTCAGGATTCAAGCTGTGTGGTGTAGCTGCAGAGAAATTAAAAACAGAGACTCGAAGATAGAGATAGTGGGAACTGCAGATGCTGGAGTATCCAAGATAACAAAGTGTGGAGCTGGATGAACACAGCAGGCCCAGCAGCATCTCAGGAGGAGCACACCTGAGATGCTGCTTAGCCTGCTGTGATCATCCAGCTTCACACTTTGTTATCTCAAAGGTAGAAATTTGAGTGACGGTGATTTCAGGCAGAGGGACTTTGTATTGAGGACCTGAGGAGGATACTGGTGAAGGATGATTGTTTGCCCCTTGTCTCTCCCAGTGTGGCGATTCTGAAGTACCTGGCATGTAAATACAAGACCCCCGACCACTGGTACCCAGCTGACCTCCAGAGCCGCGCTCGCGTGGATGAGTATCTGGCCTGGCAGCACACAACTCTGAAACCACCAGCTGGGAAAATCTTCCTGTTGCAGGTGAGAGATTCTCAACATCTGTTTTTTTTTGTATTAACCGACTCAGCGCTTGTGAAAGCCAAAATGTGCCTTGTTAGATGTGATTCTAATGTTAGGGTCGCTAATAGCTAACAATAAATAAAGATAATCAGCCCATGTTATGATGGAGCGGTTTTGCACTTTATAAGACGTGCATCCTCTTGTACACAGACTCCACATACTGCAAACAAATAAGGTATTTGTTACGTTTGTAAATATTTGAAATATTCTTAAGCCTTTACCTTTGAATTACCTGGAGGCTCTACTACCCTGTTGCTTTCTCCATGGAAACACCTGAACCAATCAGTTGACCACCAGCTATTCCTGGCGTATAAATTGTTGTCACCATTTGCAATTTGGCACTCTTGTGTTGGTCCTGACAAGGGCAAGGCAGAATAATTCAGAATCATCCTCTCAGCAAGATTCAAGTTCGGCCGGAGAGAGAGACAGGGGGACAGAGAGAGAGACAGGGAGAGAGAGAGCACGAGCGAGAGAGAGAGACAGAGAATGAGAGACAGACAGACAGACAGAGAGAGAGGGACAGAGAGTGAGAGAAACTGATGGATCTTGTGACCACTTCTGGAGGCAGGGAGGGGCATTCCTTGAAGGGGTTGTGTGTGATGGAGGGTTAGTGCTGGGACATTTTAATACTTGTTAATGTTTGGTGAGTGTTGAGCAATGACTGAGATTGGCTGCACCAGTTTTAATCCGGATTAATTAATGAAAGGTTCCTCACATGCCTTCAGCTGAACAGGTTCTACAGGTCTGACCATCTGTCTCACTTTCTCCTGCTCTCTGTCCCTCGGCGCCTCCACAGCAGTTTGAGTATCACATCACTCTCAAAGCGTGGGTCAGTCACCCTGGAGACAAATTGCCTTGTTTCTTGTTGCTCAGGAGAAAGGACACATTCACACACACACGCACGCACACACACACTCACTCACTGATACTCTCTCACTCTCTCTCTCTCACACTCACACTCTCACTCACTCACTCTCTCACCCACACGCACAGGCACACACACACTCACGCACACACACCGGTGCACACTCTCTCTCTCTCTCTCTCACGGACACACACAGGCGCACACTCTCTCACTCTCTCTCTCTCTCACACACACACACGCGCGCGCTCTCGCTCTCTCTCTCACGCATACACACAGGCGCACACTCTCTCGCTCTCTCTCTCACACACACACACGCGCGCGCGCTCTCACTCTCTCTCTCACGCATACACACAGGCGCACACTCTCAGACACACGCACACTTACACTCTCACAACACACATTCTCACTCTCTTGTGTTTTCCGTCTCTCACATTCTCTCTCTCTCTGTCTGTGTTTGAGTGAGGTGTTATCATGCTGCCTGTACTAGGACAAGACTGGGTGTTAGTGGAGGGGGTGAAAGCAACAGGAGAATTCTGTGTCTTTACCACCCCCTGTGACTGACATCAGTGCCCTGGGTACAGCCAATGGAACCTGAATATGAGCCCCTTTGAAACAGTTCCCTTGTACAATAGGACCTGCCAGTTTCTCACTCTAAACAGCCTGTGTGTCTGAGCAGATCAGCCATTGCCAGACAGATCCCAGTTACCACCATGAGGCCAACTGTACCCTGGGCCCTTCCTGAGCTTGGCCTGGTGTCCAGGCCTGGTCTTCAGTTTTGGGCCGTTATTCCTGATTTCTCTCTGGTTCTTGGGTCTGCAGGCTTTATTCCCAGTCGTGACCGGGGCACCATGTCCCAAAGAGAAGATGGTGGAGGCCCAGGATGAACTGGCCCAAGCTCTGAAGAATTTTCAAGAGAAGTTCCTTCAGGAGAAGCTGTATGTTGCTGGCTCGAAGATCTCACTGGCTGACTTGGTCGCCACTTCTGAGCTGATGCAGGTGCGTATCACTGAGTGATAGGTTTTCTAGCGTGAGGAGGAGGTCTTTCAGTCCTTCTGTTTGTGCTGGCCCTTCAACAGCAGCTGGAACCCTCTAGACTCCGCAGAGATCCAATTCCTTTGAAATGGTTATGATCGCAACCTCAGCAACCCTACTTTGTGGTGAAGTGTCCATGTGACATCAGCCCTCCATGAGATCATTAGATATAGGAGCAGGAGTAGACCATTCAGCCCATTGAATCAGGTCCACTGTTCAGTTGGTTCGTGGCTGAGCTGATAACCCTACAATTACCAACTTTCCTGCCTTACCCCATCACCCCTCAATTCCTTTACAGATTACAATCTGTGTCTCTCTCATCCCTGAATATACTTCATGGCCCAGTCTCAATAGCACTGTGTGCTAAAGATTTCCACACGTTCGCTCCCCTCTGAGAGAAGAAATTTTTCCTCATGTCTGTCATAAATGGGCGAGACCTTATTCAGAGATTATGCCCCCTCAGGTCCTAAACTCTCCCACAAACGGAGGCAGCCTTTCCACATCGACCTGGCAAATTTCCCGAAAAATCCTGTTTGTTTCAATAAACGCTCTCATTCTTCTAAACTCCAATGAGTACAGGGCAAATTTACACAACCTGTCCTCGTAAGACAGTCCATCTGTACCCAGGATCAGCCAAGTGAACCTCCTCTGAACTGCCTCCAATGTCAGTCTATAGATGAGGGAACCAAAACTGTTCACAGTATTCCAGCTGTGGTCTGACTAGAGCCTGGTATAGTTTCAGCAAAGCCTCCCTATTTTTAACCAAATCCACTCAAAATAAAGGCTGCTATTCCATTTGTTATCCCTATTGTCTGCTGCACTTGGATGCTGGCTTATTGTGTCTCATGGATGTGAAATCCCAAATCTCTCTGTGCTACAGCTCTCTGCAGTCTTTCTCCATTGAATTATATATATATAAGATCACATTTCCCCGCATTAAGCTCCACCTGCCGAGTTTTTTTCTTTACCCACAGTCTATAAAACTTTAAGTTAAAGTGTCGATATCCCTCCACAAACTCTGTGTGTTATCCTCACCACTTGCCATCTGCAACTTTGGCTACAATACGTTTTCATCATTCAATCTATCCTGTAAATATTGGTGGCCCCGGCACTGATCACTGTGGCACTCAGATAGTTACAACTTGCTATCCTGAAAATGCCACCTGCTAATCCCAACTACGTCTTCTATTAGTTAGTCTCTGCTTCTATCCATGCTAACATGCCATGCCCAAAACATAGAAGATAGGAGCAGGAGGAGGCCATTCAGCCCCTCGAGTCTGCTCCGCCATTTATTATGATCATGGCTGATCATCAGGCTCAGTATCCGAATCCTGCTCTGCCTCCCCCATCAATAGCCCAAACCCCTTTAGCCCCAAGAGCTAGACCTACCTCCTCCTTGAAAACACAATGTTTTGGCCTCAACTACTTTCTGCAGTAGTGAATTCCACAGGCTCACAACTCTCTGGGTAAAGAAGTTCCTCCTTATCTCATTCCAGAAGGTTTACCCCTTTGCCTTAAACTGTGACCCTGGATCTAGAACCCCCACCACACACTTTTGGGAACATCTCCCTAGATCTAATCCATCTGATCCTGCTGGAACTTTATGTGGGGTGCCTTAGCTAATGCCTTCTGAAAATCAAACACGTAACATCGACTGGTTCCCCTTTATCTATCCTGCTTGTTACCTCCTCAAAGAATTCTGGCGAATGTGTCAGGCAGGATTTCCCCTTCATGAAGCTATGCTGACTGTTTGATCATATTATGTATTTCTAAATGCTCTGCTATTACATCCTTTATGATAGACTCTGGCATTTTCCCAAGAACTTATTTTGGCAAACTGGCCTTTAGTTAGCTTTTTTTTTTGGCCTCCTTCCCTTTTTAAATAAAGATGTTATATTGACCATTTTCCAATCCTCTGGGACTTCCAGCATCATAAGATACCTGGAACATTACTGCCAGTTCATCACTATCTCTGTAGCTACTTCCTTTAATATCCTGGGATGCATCTCATCAGCTCCAGGGGACTTATAGGCCTTTAGCCTCCTTAGTTTTCTAGTTGTCTAGTGATTGTTATTGTATTTATTCCTTCCTCCTCATTTTGCTCCTTGATTATTTAGTAATTTTGCAATGGTCTTATTGTCTTCTAATGTGAAAACTGCTCAAAGTCTTTATTCAACTCCTCTGTCATTTCCTGGTTCCCCACTATTATTTGTCCAGCCTCACACTTTAAGGGACTATGCTCACTTTCTCTTTTATTTTTTGTCTATCTAAAGAAGCTCTTGCTATCCATCTTGATAGTACTTACCCTCAAAGTTTATGTTCTTGCTCTTTTTGTCTTCGTGTCTTTTGTTGGTTTTTTAAAACTTTCCCAATCCTCAGGCTCACCACTAATCTTTGTTTCATTGTATGTTCTTTCTTTCAATCTGATGCTATCCATAACTTGCCTGGTTAGTTATGGTTGGTTCATCCCCTTCCTGGAACCCTTCTTCTTCACTGGGATATTTCTTTGCTGTGAGCCAAAAACAATTTGCTGAAACATCTGCCACTGTTCCTCAACTGTCTTTGCTTCTAAACTCCGTCCCCAGTCTATTTCAGTTAGCTCTGTCCTTATTCCTCTGTCATTACTTTTAATTAAGTATAGCACGGTCGTGTCCAACCCAGGTTCCTCTCTCTCAAACTGAACGCTAAAGTCTACCATGTTATGATCACTGTTTCCTTTGGGATCTTTGACTGTGAGATAATTTATTAAATCTGCCTCATTACATTTCACCTGATCCCTGATTGGATCCATAGCATATTGTCTAGGAAATGGTCCCAAATGCAGTTTTAAGGATTCTCCCTGTTGTGTAACTGCAGGTAGGGGTCCAAAGACATGACCCACCGATGGTGTCTTCCCTTTGTTATTTCTCATCTGAATGAACACATAGCTTCCAGCCTCACCCCCTTCAGTAATTCAAAAACTCTGCACCTGTTTCTCTCTCATTTCATTATTTTAAAATCTACTCTTCAGTTTCTCCCCTCACATTATCAGTTGCTATTTTTTAAAAACATCATTTTCCAAAACAATTGGTGTTCACAAGTTTCATCGCTGAGGTGCTGTTGTGGCTTTTTGGGAGTTTTGTAACAAGTAACTCTCACCTCCCCAAAGCCTGCCCACCAACTACAAGGCACAAGTCAGGAGTGTGATGAAATACTCCCCTTCTGCCTGGATGGGTGCAGCCCCAACAACACTCAAAAAGCTCGACACAAGGAGTGGCAGATGGAGTTTAATTTAGATAAATGTGAGGTACTGCACTTTGGGACGGCACATCAGGGCAGGTAAGGCCCTGGGGTGTGTTGCTGAACAAAGAGACCTTGGAGTGCAGGAAATTAGAGTCACAGGTAGACAGGATATGGAGAAGGTGTTTGGTACGCTTGCCTTCATTGGTCAGTGCATTCAGTGTAGAATTGGGAGGTAATGTTGCAGCTGTACGGGTCATTGGTTAGGCCACTTCTAGAAAACTGCATTCAATTCTGGTATAACAAGGTGTAGAGCAGGAAGAACACAGCAGGCCAAGCAGCATCAGAGGAGCAGGAAGGCTGACGTTTTGAGCCTAGACCCTTCTTCGGGAATTCTGGCCCCTCTGTTCTGGAAGGATATTGTGAAACTTGAGAGGGTTCAGAAAAAATTACAAGGATGTTGCCAGGGTCGGAGGGTTTGAGCTACAGGGAGAGGCTGAATAGGCTGGGGCTATTTTCCCTGGAGTGTTGGAGGTGGTGGGGTGACCTTGTAGAGGTTTATAGAATCATGAGGGGCACAGATAAAGTGAATAGTCAAGGTCTTTTCTCCAGGGCAGCGGGGTCCAAAACTAGAGGGCACAGGGTTAAGGTGAGAGGGGAAAGGTTTAAAAGGGACCTGAGGGGCAACATTTTCATGCAGAGGGTGGTGTGTGTATGGAATGAGCTGCCAGAGGAAGTCGTGGAGACTGATACAGTTACAGCATTTAAAAGGCATCTGGATGGGCACATGAACAGGGAAGGGTTTAGAGGGATGTCGGCCAAATGCTGGCAAATGGGGCTGGATTAATTCAGGATATCCAGTCAGCATGGACAAGTTGGACTGAAAGGTCTGCTCCCATGTTGTACAATTCTATGACCATCCAGGACAAAATGCTTGATTGGCACCACATCCACAAACATACACTCCCTCCACCACCGACACTCAGTAGGAGCAGTGTGTACTATCTACAAGATGCACTGCAGAAATTCACCAAAGATCCTCAGACAACACCTTCCAAACCCACAATCACTTCCATCTAGAAGGATAAGGGCAACAGATACATGGGACCACCAGCCCCTGCAAGTTCCCCTCCTAGCCACTCACCATCCTGACTTGGAAATATATCGCTGTTCCCTCACTGTTTCTCCAGCACTTCCTGCCCTGTCCTGTATTAAAACTCCTGTCCTGTCCTTGAATGACCGAAAAATAATTCCTGGGTCAAGCAAGCAATTAGGAATTCTAAAGCAATGTACCAGATGCTGGAGATCTGTTATTTAAAAAAACACCCAGCAGCACCTGTGGAGAGAGAAATGGATTTAAGATTTCAAATGTGAGATGGCTCTGAGGGAACACTGAGGGAAATGTAACCTATTGTTGCAAAGGGGCTAATATTGGAAGTGTAAAAAAATCATATTCCAATGGGGAGATTTTGTGAAGACTTGGGCTGTATTCCTTGGCATTTAGAGAAATGAAGGTAACTGAAAAGAAACAAAATTGTTCATGGAGTAGATTGTGAGGAGATCTTTCCCATCATGTTGGAATCTGGAACAGGGAGGTGGTAGAGTTGAATGTTCATATCAGGCGCACCGAAAGTGAGTTGGGTTGTTTCACAACATCTAAAACATGTGGACGACATGACAGACTCCACCATTCTCCTTATCCACATAGCGTTTGGTTTCATGGTGAAGTTTCTGAGCCCTGGTGGTGTGCACATGGAGATGGGGTGGCCCTCTGCTCTCACACAGAGTGGTCCAGTTTCCAACACGGTTTGTAGACCTCCTGCACCCTCAGTGGTTAGTTTACCAACGTATTTTTCTCCACTTCCTGAATGTTTTAAGGGACCTTCTCTAATGGATAAAGTACCGTAATGCATGCCAACACTTGCACAATGATGGTATGTGTAATTGTTAACCGATTTTTGCAGGGCAGAGCACTATGGTAAATCTCTGCTCTACATTTATGTACATTTCAATATAGCAGCTGATCATCCTCTTTGAAGGTCATAGAGTCATGGAGTCTTCAGTATGGAAAGAGACCTTTCAGTCCAACCAGTCCGTGCCAAACATAATCCCAAACTAACCTAGTCCCACCTGCCTGTTCCGGGCCCATATTCCTGCAAACGTTTCCTATTTGTGTACTTACCTCACTGCCTTTTAAACATCGCAACTGTGCCTACATCCACCACCTCCCGAGGATGCTCATTCCACCCTCTGTGTGAAACAATCTGTCCATCGTGCCTTTTCTAAATTTCTCTCCTCTCACCTTAAAAATGTGCCCCCAGTCTTGAAAATCCCCCTATCCTAGGGAAAAGGCACCCACCATTAACCCTCATGATTCTACAATCGGGATCAGGGGTGACGGGGAGAAAGCAGGAGAATGGGGTTGAGAAACTTATCAGCCATGATTGAATGGCAGAGCAGACTCGATGGGCTGAATGGCCTAATTTCTGCTCCTATGTCTTATGGTCTTAAGGTCTTACAAACCCCTCAACCTCCTACGTTCCAGTGAAAAAAATTCCCAGCCTATCAGGCTCCTCCTTAGAACCTCAAACCTTCCATACCCGGCCACATCCTGGTAAATCTCTACCAAACCATCTCTAAGCCTAATAACATCCTTCCTATAACTGGGTGTGGTAACAGTTTACATTCACCAGTCAGGAATTTCGCGATTTCATAACATTCTGCGCGCGCCCCCCACCCCCCACCCCAACCCCAACCCCAACCCGGGCAGCGGTCACAAACCAAATGAGTTTCTCTTGTTAAATTTTCCAAAACCTGCACATGGTAATGGTGAATGGGAGCAAACACTGTTTTCCTGCGGTGATCATCTCCAGGCCCACCATCCTGGAGGTTCACATTTTACACCCAGAGGGGCCTTGATGGTTTGCAAAAAGGCTGCATGAAAATGGTTTGGGGGTGGGAAGGCCCAGGAACTTCACATCACTTGTGAAAACCTGAGAGCTCACCACCATCACAGGACAACAAAGGACAGCCAATCAAAACTAGCCTAACCCAGTGGCAGCCATGTCCCACTTCCTGCTTCTGGAAGAGACTAAAGAAACTCAGCCCCAAGTCTCAGGATAAGGGGGTGAAAACTGAGAGGATGATCAGCTTTTTCACTGAGAGGGTTGTAAATCTTTGGTTGGAGGTCCAGGCCAGTTGCAGACCTTCACTTGTTGAGGATATTGAAGAACCAGAGATGGATAAATGTTTAGATCCTGAGGGAGTTGAGGGAAATGAGGAATTGAAGACCAGTGGGAGCTGAGTTTGTGGGCCACATTACAAGTAGGCAGAACACTGTTCAAACTGAGTTCTGTGGATGGGTCACCAGACCCAAAACATTAGCTCTGATTTCTCCCCACTGATGCTGCAAGACCTGCTGAGCTTTTCAAGAAATTTCTGTTTTTATTTCTAATTGACAGAATTTGCAGTTCTTTTGGTTTTTGTTCAAACTGTGTCTGTCTGTGAGTGTCTCTATGTCTGTGTGGGTGAACATGTGAATGTCTCTGGCCATGTGTCCATGTGAGTGAAGGTCTGTGTGAAGGTCTGTGTGTGTGTGTCTCTTGTGTGTGTCTGTGAATGTGTGTCTGTGAGTGTCTGTGAATGTGTGAGTGTGTGTGAGTGAGTGTCTGTGTGAATGTGTGTGTGTCTGTGTGAATGTGTGTGTGTCTGTGAGCGTGTGTGTGTCTGTGAGCGTGTGTGTGTCTGTGAGCGTGTGTGTGTCTGTGAGCGTGAGTGTGTGTGAGCGTGAGCATGAGCGTGTGTGAGCATGAGTGAGCGTGAGCGGGTGTGAGCATGTGTGTGTCTGTGTGCATGTCTGTGTGTCTGTGAGAGTCTGTGTGTGTCTGTGAGTGTGAGTGTGTGTGAGCGTGAGCATGAGCGTGTGTGAGCATGAGTGAGCGTGAGCGGGTGTGAGCATGTGTGTGTCTGTGTGCATGTCTGTGTGTCTGTGAGAGTCTGTGTGTGTCTGTGAGTGTGAGTGTGTGTGTGTGTGTGTGTGTGTGTGTGTGTGTGTGTGTGTGTGTGTGTGTGTGTGTCGGCCTGTCTGTGAGTGTGTGTGTGTGAGAGAGAGAGAGAGAGAGAGAGAGAGAGAGAGAGTGTGAGAGAGAGAGAGTGTGTGAGAGAGAGAGAGTGTGTGTGAGAGAGAGAGAGTGTGTGAGAGAGAGAGAGAGTGTGAGAGAGAGAGAGAGTGTGTGAGAGAGAGAGAGAGAGTGTGTGAGAGAGAGAGAGTGTGTGAGAGAGAGAGTGTGTGAGAGAGAGAGAGTGTGTGAGAGAGAGAGAGTGTGTGAGAGCCTGTGAGTATGTGCGTCTGTGGGTGCGTCTGTGTGTCTGTGTGAGTGTCTGTGTGAGTGTGCGACTGTGCGTGTGTGCGTGTGTGCGTCTGTGTGTCTGTGTGAGTGTCTGTGTGTGTGTCAGTGACCGTGTTTGTGTCTGTGTGAGTGTGCGTCTGTGTGAGTGTGCGTCTGTGTGAGTGTGTGAGTGTCTGTGTGAGTGTGTGAGTGTCTGTGTGAGTGTGCGTCTGTGTGAGTGTGCGTGTCTGTGTGAGGGTGCGTCTGTGTGAGTGTGCGTCTGTGTGAGTGTGCGTCTGTGTGAGGTGTGTGAGTGTCTGTGTGAGTGTGCGTCTGTGTGAGTGTGCGTGTCTGTGTGAGTGTGCGTCTGTGTGAGTGTGCGTCTGTGTGAGTGTGTGAGTGTCTGTGTGAGTGTGCGTCTGTGTGAGTGTGCGTGTCTGTGTGAGTGTGCGTCTGTGTGAGTGTGCGTCTGTGTGAGTGGGTGCGTCTGTGTGAGTGGGTGCGTCTGTGTGAGTGTGCGTGTCTGTGTGAGTGTGCGTCTGTGTGAGTGTGCATCTGTGTGAGTGGGTGCGTCTGTGTGAGTGTGCGTCTGTGCGAGTGGGTGCGTCTGTGTGAGTGTGCGTGTCTGTGTGAGTGTGCGTCTGTGTGAGTGTGCGTCTGTGTGTCTGTGTGAGTGTCTGTGTGAGTGTGCGTCTGTGTGAGTGTGCGTCTGTGTGAGTGTGCGTGTCTGTGTGAGTGTGCGTCTGTGTGAGTGGGTGCGTCTGTGTGAGTGTGCGTCTGTGTGAGTGTGCGTCTGTGTGAGTGTGCGTCTGTGTGAGTGGGTGCGTCTGTGTGAGTGTGCGTGTCTGTGTGAGTGTGCGTCTGTGTGAGTGTGCGTCTGTGTGAGTGTGCGTGTCTGTGTGAGTGTGCGTCTGTGTGAGTGTGCGTCTGTGTGAGTGTGCGTGTCTGTGTGAGTGTGTGCATCTGTGTGTCTGTGTCCACGTCTGTGCATGTCTGTGTGAGTGTCTGTGTCTGTGTGAGTGTGTGCGTGTGAGTCTGTGTGTCTGTGTGTGCATCTGTGTCTGTGTGTGCGTCTGTGTGAGTGTGTGTGAGTGTGTGTGTCTGTGTGAGTGACTGTGTGTCTGTGTGTGTGTCTGTGTGAGTGTGCGCATCTGTGTGTGTCTGTGTGAGTGTCTGTGTGAGTGTCTGTGTCTGTGTGTGAGTGAGTGTGTGTGAGAGTGAGTGTGCGTCTGTGTGAGTGTGCGTCTGTGTGAGTGTGCGTCTGTATGTGTGTGCGTCTGTGTGAGTGTGCGCATCTGTGTGTGTCTATGTGAGTGTCTGTGTGTCTGTGTGAGCGCGCGTGTGTGTGTGTGTGTGTGTGTGTGTGTGTGTGTGTGTGTGTGTGAGTGTGCGCGTCTGTGTGAGTGTGCGCGTCTGTGTGAGTGTGCGCGTCTGTGTGTGTGTGTGTGTGTGTGTGTGTGTGTGTGAGTGTGCGCGTCTGTGTGAGTGTGCGCCTCTGTGTGAGTGTGCGCGTCTGTGTGAGTGTGCGCGTCTGTGTGAGTGTGCGCCTCTGTGTGAGTGTGCGCGTCTGTGTGAGTGTGCGCCTCTGTGTGATTGTGCGCCTCTGTGTGAGTGTGTGCGTCTGTGTGAGTGTGCATCTGTGTGAGTGCGCGTCTGTGTGTGTGTGCGCACGTCTGTGTGAGTGTGCGCGTCTGTGTGTCTGTGTCCGTGTGTGTGTCTGTGTGAGTGTGCGTCTGTGTGAGTGTGCGCGTCTGTGTGTCTGTGTGCGTCTGTGTGTGCATCTGTGTGAGACTGTCTGTGTGTCTCTGTGTGTGTCTGTGTGTCTGTGTGAGTGTCTGTATGAGTGTCTGTGTCTGTGTGTGTGAGTGAGTGTGTGTCTATGTGTCTGTGACCGTGTGAGTGTCTGTGTGTCTGTGTGAGTGTCTGTGACTGAGTGAGTGTCTGTGTGTCTGTGTGAGTGTCTGTGTGAGTGTGTGTGTCTGTATGTGTGTGTGAGTGAATGTCTGTGCGAGTGTGTGCGTCTGTGTGAGTGTGCGTCTGTGTGAGTGCGCGTCTGTGACCGTGTGTGTGTCTGTATGAGCGTCTGTGTGTCTGTGTGAGTGTCTGTGTGTGTCTGTGTGAGTGTGTGCGTGTCTGTGTGAGTGAGTGTGTGTGTGAGTGAGTGTGTGTGTGAGTGAGTGTGTGTGTGAGTGTGTGTCTGTGTGTCTGTGTGAGTGTCAGTGTGTGCGTCTGTGTGAGTGCGCGTCTGTGACCGTGTGTGTGTCTGTGTGTGTGTCTGCGACTGTGTGTGTCTGTGGGAGTGTGTATGTCGCTGTGAGTGTGTGTCTGTGTGAGTGTCTGTGACTGTGTGAGTGTCTGAGTGTCTGTGTGAGTGTGTGCGTCTGTGTGTGCGTCTGTGTGTGCGTCTGTGTGTGTGTGCGTCTGTGTGTGTGTGCGTCTGTGTGAGTGCGCGTCTGTGTGAGTGTGTGAGTGTCTGAGTGTCTGTTTGAGTGTCTGTGTGAGTGTCTGTGTGTGCGTGTGTATTTGTGTGCATCTGGGTGATTGTGTGTGTCTGTGAGTGTGTGTCTGTGAGTGTGTGTCTGTGAGTGTGTGTCTGTGAGTCTGTGTGTCTGTGTCTGTAAATGTGGGTGTGTCTGTTTGTCTGTGAGTGTGTGTGTGAGAGTGTGTCTGTGAGAGTGTGTCTGTGAGAGTGTGTCTGTGAGAGTGTGTCTGTGAGTCTGTGTGTCTGTGTCTGTGAATGTGGGTGTGTCTGTTTGTCTGTGAGTGTGTGTGTGAGAGTGTGTCTGTGAGAGTGTGTCAGTGCGTCTGTGAGAGTGTGTGCGTCTTTGTGAGTGTGTGTCTGTGAGAGTGTGTCTGTGAGAGTGTGTCAGTGCATCTGTGAGAGTGTGTGCGTCTTTGTGAGTGTGTGTCTGTGTGAGTGTCTGTGACCATGTGTGCGTCTGTGTGTGTGCGTCTGTGTGAGTGTGCGCGTCTTTCTGTCTGTGTGTGCGTCTGTGACTGTGTGTGTGTGTGTGTGACTGTGTGTGTGTGTGTGTGTGTGTGTGTGTGTCTGTGTGAGTGTGCGTCTGTGTGAGTGTGTGCGTCTGTGACCGTGTGAGATCTGTGTGAGTGTGTGTCTGTGTGAGTGTGCGCGTCTGTGTGAGTGTCTGTGTCTCTGTGTGTGCGTCTGTGTGTCTGTGTGAGTGTGTGCGCCTGTGTGTCTGTGTGAGTGTCTGTGTGAGTGTGTGCGTCTGTCTGAGTGTGCGTCTGTCTGAGTGTGCACCTGTCTGAGTGTGCGCGTCTGTGTATCTGTGTGTGTGTCTGTGACCGTGTGTGTGTCTGTGACCGTGTGAGATCTGTGTGAGTGTGCGTCTGTGTGAATGTGTGTCTGTGAGTGTGCGTGTGAGAGTGCGTGTGTGTGTCTGTCTGTGAATGTGTGTGTGTGTCTGTCTGTCTGTCTGTGAATGTGTGTGTGTGTGTGTGTGTGTGTGTGTGTGTGTGTGTGTGTGTGTGTGTAATTGTGTCTGTGTGTGCCTCTGTTTGTGTCCCAGTGTCTGTGTATCTTTGAGTTGAATCCAGCAGGAACCTCCATCATAAATATTTATCAATAAGGATCGCAAGTACATAAGTCCATTTGGGAAGTGTGGAAGTGAGGACCGCGTTGGGAATTTTGTGTTCCTTTCCCTGTGACCTCTGTCTTTTCGCCCACTCTGATCTCTCCTGCCTGGACCCAAGCTTAATCTTTTATTGTTCTGGCAGGAACCCATTCAGCTTTTGAGATGATGGC
Organism: Stegostoma tigrinum; assembly: GCF_030684315.1. Lineage (NCBI taxonomy): Eukaryota > Metazoa > Chordata > Chondrichthyes > Orectolobiformes > Stegostomatidae > Stegostoma > Stegostoma tigrinum. The sequence goes on from NC_081379.1 coordinate 47,858,390, forward strand.
TTTACGAGACAGCGAAGAGGCCAGTTTAAAGGTTCATGTGAAGACTCAGGAACAGCAGGCCTGACCGACAGGGCCATGCTTCTTGCAGTCTCAGTGTTGGGGACAGTCACCCTGAGGGTCTGGCGCTCCGCTCTGGGGCTCAGGGGCTATCTGCTGCAGTAGCTTGTGGTACACAGCCTGCAGTGACCACCCACCCCTCTACCCCAAGGACAATACATTGTTCCCACCCCCACACCTTGACACCCCCACAGCTCCCACACTCAACCAAACACACCCACTTCCTGCCTCTGCAGGCCTACACAAGCAACACCAGCCCCTAGTCCACACTGAGGCAGGCCGAGTGAGCACCAAGAGGGAGGGAGCCATCATGGACTGGAAACACAGAAAATAGTGTCGAGAGGAAGCCACTCAGCTCTTTGAACCTGCTCTGCCATTCAATACAATCGTGGCTGATTATACAACTCAGCCACACCCCCATTCCCACTTTCTCCCCCACACCCTTTGTTCCCCTTTGGCTCTGGAACCTCTAAGTGCAGCTCCATCCTCTCCGCCTGACCCTGCTGGCTTTCACAGAACAGAAAGCAGCATTGATCGAGGGGACAGAAAGGACTGCGGACTCTGGAAAGCCAGACTCAATAAATGTGGAGCTGGAAAAGCACCAGCAGATCAGGCAGCACCTGGGAAGCAGGGAAGTCGGTGTTTCCGACCAAAGCCCTACGTCAGGACTGGGGAGGGGGGAGAGGAGCCCAGAAATAAATGGAGGGACAGTGGTGTGGCTGGAGGGAGGGGAGGTGAGATGGTAATGGGCGGATGCAAGTAGGAGGTAATTGTAATTGGTCAGTGGGAAGGGTGGAGAGGATAGCTGAGTGGGAAGATGGACGGGTCAGGTCAGGGAGGTGAGGGGGACGGGGAGGGCTGGACATGGGATAAGGCTGGGGGTGGAGGGATTTTGAAGCTAATGAAGTCAATGTTGAGGCTATTGGGCTGAAGGTACCAAGGCAAATTATCAGGTGTTGTTCCTCCAGTTTACACTTGGCCTCACTCTGACAGTGGAGGAGACCGAGGATGGACATGTCACCGGCGGGGGGGTGTGGGAGGGGGAGTTAAAGTGGATGGAAACCGGCAGGTCGGGTAGAACAGGCCCTTCAGTTCACTAAAGCTCATTAAAAGGTACACACACACACACACACACACACACACACACACACACACACACACACACACACACACACACACACACACACCCCTACCTTTTAAAATTAATAGCTTTTTACCTCTACACGGTCCCTGTCCCTCTATTCCTGTTTCTGTTAAGATGCCTCTTAAACATTGTTATTGTAACCCACCTCCACCGTCTCGCCTGGCAGTGCATTCCAGACGCTTACCACCCTCCGTGTGGAAATGTTCGCCCCTCCCATCTCCACCCCTTTACCTATATCCACGTGTAACTGACATTTTTACCCTGGGAAACTACTCTGACTATCCATTCTATCCAGGCCACTCATCATCTTGTAAACCTCAGCCAGGTCGCTCTTCAGCTTCCGACATTCAAGTGAAGCAAAACCAATTTTCCCAACCTCTCCTTATGGCTAATACTCTCCAAACCAGGTAACACCTTGGTAAACCATTTCTGTACCCTCTCCAAAGCCTCCACATCCTTCTGGTAGTGTGGCTACCAGAACTCTACACAAGCTTCCAAAGGTAGCCTAACTAATGTGTTATACAGCTGCAACAGAACAATGTTTATACTCTGAGCCTGACCGAGAAAGGCCTGCATGCCATGCACCTTCTTGACCACCTTATCCACTTGCGCTACCACTTTCAGAGGACTGTAGACCTGAACTCCTAGATCCTCCTGTACTTTGTGTTAATGCTTGTTGAGGCTCTCTGTCATTTATTATACACTTCCATCCTGCATTAGATCTCCCAAACTCCAACACCTTGTATCGGTCTGGTTTGGGATGTGTTAGTGGGAGCAGTGGAAGGGAAAACCAGGCCCTGTGACCCCACAAGGGATGTGTGTTGTGGGACAGTGTGGAGTCCTCCATTCTAACCCTGATCCTGCACCACCCCACCCTCCCCGGGCTGGTCAGAAACACACCAAACAGTGGGTGTAGTTCTTTCATTGATGGAGCGGTAAGAGAACACAAAGCCTCACGTGGAAGCTGGGATTGTACCCAGGTGAATATCTGGGTGTGAGCGGACCTGGGAGGGGGGGGCTCAGGGTGACACCTGGACATTGAGTGGGGAGGGGTGCTCAGTGTGACCCGGACAGTGGAGGGGCTCAGTTTGCCCAGAAAGTGGTGGGGGGAGGGGGGTTCGGTGTGACCCAGACAGTGTGTGGGGGGTGGGGGGAGCTGCTCGGTGTGAACGGACAGTGGGGGGGCTCAGTTTGCCCGGACAGTTGGGGGGTGGGGGTGGTGTGTGACCCGGTCGGTGGAGGGGGGGAGGGGGGGGTGTGTGACCCGGTCGGTGGAGGGGGGGAGGGGGGTGGGGTGGGGACCCGGTCGGTGGGGAGGGGGGGACCCGGTCGGTGGGGAGGGGGGTGGGGTGGGGATCCGGTCGGTGGGGAGGGGGGGGGCCCGGTCGGTGGGGAGGGGGGTGGGGTGGGGACCCGGTCGGTGGAGGGGGGGAGGGGAGGGGGGGGGGTGTGACCCGGTCGGTGGAGGGGGGGGTGTGTGACCCGGTCGGTGGAGGGGGGGAGGGGAGGGGGGGGGTGTGTGACCCGGTCGGTGGAGGGGGGGAGGGGAGGGGGGTTGTGTGACCTGGTCGGTGGAGGGGGGGAGGGGAGGGGGGGGTGTGTGACCCGGTCGGTGGGGAGGGGGGGGCCCGGTCGGTGGGGAGGGGGGGGGGCCCGGTCGGTGGGCTCCAGTGCTCTGTGGGATGTGGGTAAAAGATGGTTCAGTCGGTTTCTGTGCGTTCTGCCCACCGTTGGTCTGTAGCCCATGTTCTCCTCTTCCTTGTGTCCCTGCAGCCCCTCGGCGTTGGCTACGACCCATTGAAAGGTTCAACCACGCTTACTGCTTGGAGAGATCGGGTGAAGGCAGCGGTTGGCACAGATTTATTCGACAAGACCCATGAACCAATCCTTACAGTCATGGAATCACTCAAATCACTGTCCCAGAGCCAGCCCGAAGCTCTCGCAGTTATAAAAACCAGCTTCATCAAGTACTTCAAATAAAATGACAGAGTTCAGCACGGTGCAGTAAAACTACTAATTCCATCGAGATCTTCTCATCCCATATAGCCATGTGGATCTGCTCTCATCATATGGATAATAAATATATTGTTTAACCTGTTTGTAATATAATTCCTTCTTGACTTGTTCCAAATTCTGTAATGGAGAATGTCAAGTGTCCAAATACAACACAACAGTTGTTCTGAGGAAGGGTCACCAGACCCGAAACCTTAACTCGGTTTTCTCCTCCACAGATGCTGCCAGACCTGCTGAGCTTTTCCAGCAACTTTGTTTTTGTTCCTAATTTACAGCATCCGCAGTTCTTTTGGTTTTTATTTGTATCCAATTACAATGTTGGGCAAACAACAGTATAAAGATCAAATGGAAAGGTTTCCTCAAACATGTACAAGAGAACACTGTGTTCCCAGACAATGAGGAAAGAAGGGTATTGAATCGAGTTCTTGTGAATTAATTGGGGCAAGTGAAGCAGTGTTCAGTTTTGGAAAGGGGGGAGTGAAGGAGGAGAGCCTTTGGGGAAGAATGATCATAATATCGGCATTGCAGTAATTGTGGGTCAGGTCTTTACTGAGCCTGGTGGCACATTTCTGAGTGGAATGCCCATAACTGTAATTGGACAGGCAGGATCTAGGAAAGCCTGCCCATCGTCCGCTCCAGTTGAGGCCCTGAAGCGTCCACACCTCGCTTGGTATTAGTTTTGAGGTCGTTGGGTGAAACTGGGGATGGTCATCCTGACCAAATGTTCTGGTGGGTGAGGGGTTGCCACTCTCAAGGGCCTTCCCACCAAATTCGGTGCCCCGTTCCGGCTGAAACCTTCCTAGCAGGCTGTCAAACCCCCAGTGTTACAGGAGCTTTCACACTGGGCAGGGGCATTCAGCATCCTGCCAGGCTGGTTTACGGCCAACATTTGCCCTTGTGTGTTAATATTGTGTAACTCGCACACAGCTGCACAAGGGTCATCAGTCAAAGTACCAGGCAATCCTGACTTTACAGCTCGCTTAGCTTATGTTTGCTTTTGCAAAGTTTGTTGATTGTGGAGGAGGTTGGCTTCTGAAGGGAGTATTCCTGTGCTCTGGTGGGGTGTCAGGGGAGATTTCTGCCCCTCCCTGCACAAAAAGCTGGCTGGGATGATCAGATTTAATCTAATCGATTCGTTTCTCAGACTGTAACACAGCATGGAGCAGATATTGAACAGTGTTGTGTCCACGAATCAGTTGCTCATCAGGGGATTGTTTAACCCAATGGGTCGGTTTATTAAAAACAGTAAAACACATAACGAACTGGAAGCAGATGTTACCATAAACCTACAGCAGGATAACTCGCAAACCTATAGCAGACTATCTGGCAGGCAGAGTCACAACATTGTTTCTGAATAGCTCATCGTTTAAAATAAGCTTTCTTAGAAGCTAGTAAGAAAAGGAGACGGAGAATGGCTCTCAATGACCTTAGCCACCTTCAGGGCACCATTGCCTGACTACCTCAGTCAGGGGTCATGTGCAAACTGTTAGAGGTTGAGCTGGATTGTAGTTATTGACTATGTGCTGACCCACGCTGCCAGTGTTGCCAGGATCACTGGTACCCACAGCTATACACATGCAGGGACAGAGCCAACACTGTACAGTTGACTGCCCAGGGGCTGTATCAGGGAGGTGTAGAGGTGCAGGAAAGTAAATATCACTTAGCTCCCACCATACCAGAGAGAAGCGGGAGGGCGGGGCGGTAGCTGGGACAGTGGGATTTCCAGTGGTGTATCCACTGTATACACACGACACTGTGAAGCCTCATATGTGACAGGGAAATGGCACAGACTCCACTCGCATCAACATACAGTTGGTGTGAGCACGCTCTGAGCATCGGCCTGGTGAATATCACTCTCCATCCCCGCTCACAGCACCCCCACCCCCACACCCCCCACCAACCTCTCCTGGCAATAACCACGACACCCTCAGCTATTCTCCCTTTGGGGAGAACTGTGGGCCACCACATTGTACCAGATGCTACCTGGTCCATGACGAAGGATGCCTTCCACATGCAAAATTCCACTGCGCCTCCAACCAGAGGAGGGCAGCTGTGCCAACAGTTTGCATTTGTATAGCAAAAGCCATGAACGCGCAAGGAATGCAGTGGAACGAACTGTAAGTGAGGGTGTTCCACTGCTACAGCCTCAGGAACAATCCATCTCAGCCTCGATTATACTAAACGACCAAGACTCAATAATCCTCTGCAGGGGAGAACTGCGTGGATTCACTCCCCTCTCTGAGAGAACTGGACACAGAATCAATCGACAGATTCAAGAAAGAAACAGATACCTTTCTGATGAAAAGCAGGATAAAGGGCCCTGGGGAGCAGGAGCAGTATGGAAAGTGGGAGTTGAGGCCAGAATAAGATCACGTCAAATGGCAGAGTGAGCTCAAAGGGCAGAATTACCTACTCCTGCTCCTGATTCCCGGGTTCCCCTGTCACGTCCTCGAAGAATATTGTATGTTTCAATCAGGTCACCTCTCAATCTTCTGTTCAAGACCCCCTTGCAAAACTGAAGTGCCTGTGTAGATAATTAACTCAGATTACTCACATGTTTGTTGGCATTATCAGACCAAGGGAGAAATAATGATGAGAAAAGTGTGAAGTAAAGGCAAATCTGCAAAACACTGGAGCCTAATTTTTCATTGTTTCTGGCGGTTTATTGGATTGCAGGGGATAATGGAGGGCATTAGCCAAGCTGCAGTCAGCATCAGAGACATTGAGACTCGCTAACTCCTTCATTTGAATTTCTTCTGCAGTTGTTTTACAAACTGCTGCATTGCAGGAGAGTGACGATCCATAGCGTTTATCACTTCCATACACTTCATCATCTCCTCGTGGGCCTCATCAAATAGCTCCTTGCCCACGGCACACTTGACCCGCTCGCGCCATTCGATGAGTTTAGGCCGACCTTCCAGGGGATCGAGTCCAGTTCCTATGGGCTGTAGGGAAAGGATAAGAAACAAAATAGAAAACTGAAGACTAGGCTGAGGGAGAAGAGGGAGACAGATAGACAGGAACGTAAGTGAGAATGTAAGTGGGAATGAGAGATTAGAGAGTGACAGATTCCCAATTTAATCAGCGGCCAAAGCTGAAATGGATTGGCCACCGGGTCCCCTTTCATGTTGGCAGCCAGTGCCCAGTGTAATATATGTGAAAACATAAAGGACTCGCAGGGTATAGAAGAATGGGCGGGGGTTTGAACTAGTGGACCCTGCTATTGTCATTCCTGTCACTTAATCTGCTTCAACAGTGATTCACTTACACTCCTTCTCCAGTGCTGATTGGCTGGATGGCTGGTTGGCAGTGTAGAGAGATGCCAACAGCGTGGATTCAATTTCCACCCTAGCTAAGATTACTGTGAAGGACTCTTCTTCTAGGCCTCTCCCCTGACCTGACCCATGGTTAAAACACCACCAGTCATCTCCCTCTAGTGAGACAGCAGCCCTTTGGTCTGCCAGGACTAGAGCACGTTTACCTTTAGACCTCCATGATACCTGCAATGGGCCTATATTTGTCCCAGGTAACTTCTCCCCTTTCATATTCCTAAAGGAGCTTAAACAATCAATCAGTCTCCATATTTCTCGCCAGTTTGCATTAATATTTTTTTTCCCTTTCTATGTCAGTTTATTAGTTCTTCTTTATTGGTTTCTAAATTGCTCCCAATCTTCAGGCTTATCACTTTTTTTCTTATATCCTTAACTGCTTTCTTTTGGTCTATTGTAACCTTCACTATTTATTGATTTACTGTTCCCTTTGGATGCGTGTGCCTTTTAGGAATGTATTTCTGTTGTAGACCATGCGATATGTTGTTAAAAACTAACCACTCCTAGCAAACAGTCAATGTTTTCATGCATTTTCCAATCCGCCACACTCATGTGCCCCTCACAACTTTACAACTTCCTCTGTTCAAATTTAAGACCCTAGCTTCAGAACAAACTCAATTACATTGAACAAAACAGAAATTGCTGGAAAAGCTCAGCAGGTCTGGTAGCCTCTGTGAAGAAAAAAATCAGAGTTAACATTTCGGATCGGAACAGAAAGAGTCTGACGAAGGGTCACTGCTACCCAAAACATTAACCCTGATTTTTCCTTCACAGATGCTGCCAGACTTGCTGAGCTTTTCCACAATTTCTGTTTTTGTTCCTGATTTACAGCGTCCGCAGATCTTTTGGTTTCTATTACATTGAAGCTTAATGTGGACTTAAGGTCACTATCTTTCAACACACTCCTTTAACAGCAAGGAAATGAATTAGCCCTTTCTTGTTACATTACTCTAAAACCGAAACAGCCCAATCCTAATTGGTTCATCAATAAACTATCCAGAAACCCATCTCTTATCCAATCCAAGAATTCATCCTCCCTCGTGTTAGAGCTGATTATGTTTACCCAGTCTATATGTAAACAATGTTATATTGCATCTGTAATTTACTGATTTATAACATGCCTAACACTACCAGCACATTGGTGCGTGGTAAACAATTATCCTTGGATATTCAGTTCCCACCCTAAGTCACACTATCTTTGCCTGATCACCTCAATTTGTGCCTTCAAATCATTAAGCTTGTGATTGCGAAGTGCATTCAGATAACATACCTTTAATTCTGCCTTTTCAATATTATTCACAATTCTGATCCTATTTAATGACCTATTAATAACTATTTTTCTACCTCTTTTCACCAGTTTGGCTTGCCTCAAATTGCAGTTTGGTTTCACTCAGGTTTCCACTCCCCTTCAAACCCTCTCTAATCATACCAGTAAATCCCTCTGGGAGGACATTAACCCTAGTTCTGCAATGATGCAGCCTGTCCATCTTAGATAGGTACCACTGGGCCCCAGAATTGGCCCCAAAGTCCAGAAATTTGCTGCTATCCCTCCTACATGTTCAATTCTTCGATTCTCCCATTCTTATCCTTGTGAGCGTCTTATACTTGGGGAACTATTTATATTATTCCTTTCGAGATCCTGCTTTGTAATCTCTGGCCTGTTTTCAGGACCTCATCCCCCTTTCTACCGAGGTCGTTGGTACCAACGTGGGCCATTACCTCTGGCTGTTCATGCTCCATTGTACCCTCGAGCATAGCAATAGTGAAAGCTACAGACAATCCTGGAGCCATATCGACAGCCACAGAAAACATGGGAACATAGGAGCAGGAATAAGGTATTCAAGCTGTGAAGTCTGCTCTGTCATTCTAGATCACAGCTGATCACATACCTCACCACTGCGTTGCTACAATGCCCCATTATCCCCTGATGGTATGAGTAACAAGAAATCTATCAATCTCTGCCTTGAACTTATTGACTGGAACACAGATATAATGCCTGTTTGTTCCACTAACTGAAGACTCCCCTATCATTACTACTATTCTATACAGTGTTGTTAATGCCCTGAATCTCACTGCCCCAGTTAACTGTGTCATTTGCCAACCTTATCCAATGGTTTACATATATTCATTCTAACTGGCATTCCTAATCCTCATTGTTCTTTTTATCCTGCTGTTATCGTATATGGCATTACTCCTTTGTCTAGATTTGCCCCAAATACTCACTCCTTTATGCCCACCTTACACTCTTGGATTTTTTTATTCATTTGTGGGATGTGGGTATCCCTGGATAGCCAGCATTTCTTGCCCGTCCCTAGTTGCCCCTTGAGAAGTTGGTGGTGAGCTGCCCTCTTGAACTGCTGCAGTCCTCCTGCAATGCCCGTAGGGAGGGAATTCCAGGATTTTGACCCAGCAACAGTGAAGGAACAACAACATATTCTCAAATCAGGATGGTGAGTGTCTTGGAGGGGAACTCGCAGGTGGATGGTGTTCCGAGGTATCTGTTGCCCCTTGTCCTTTTAAATGGAAGTGGCTGTGGGTTTGGAAGGTGCTGTCTGAGGAACTTTGGTGAGTTTCTGCAGAGCATCTTGTAGATAGTACACACTGCTGCTACTGAGCGCCGGTGGTGGAGGGAGAGGGATGTTTGAGGGTGTGGTGCCAATCAAGCGGCTGCTTTGCCCCGGATGGTGTCAAGCTTCTTGAATGTTGTTGGGGCTGCACCCATCCAGGCAAGTGGGGAGTATTCCATCACACTCCTGACTTGTGCCTTGTTGGTGGTGAGCAGGCTTTGGGGAGGCAGGATGTCAATAGTAACCTCCTGAATGTTGATAGTAGGGGATATAGTGATGGTGACAGCATTAAATTTCCTGGGGTGAAGGTTAGATTGCTTCTTATTGGTGATGGTCATTGCCTGGCATTTGTATGGCACTTAGCCACTTGCCACTTGTCAGCCCAAACCTGGATATGGACTGCTTCAGTATCTGAGGAGTCACAAATAGCGCTGAACATTGTGCAACCATTGGCGAACATCTCCACTTCTGGCCTTATGATGGAGGGAAGGTCATTGATGAAGCAGCTGAAGATGGTTGGGCTAGGACACTGCCCTGAGGAGCTCCTGCAGAGATGGTCTGGGGCTGAGATGACTGACCTCCAGCAGCTACAACCAACTTCCTACAGCAAGGCATGACTCCCAACTGTTCTATTTGTACAAGGTGGCCACCTCCTTGAATCTGTAGTCATCCCTCTTGTACAGTGCTTCCAATCAGATACTGACCCTCTATCTCTTCCTATTTCTAGTCTTGATAAAGAGTAATCCAGAGAGTATTAGTTCCATGTTCTCAATTTGTAAATTATTCCATAGCACCTCAAAGTCTGATCATATGACCCAAATGTGACTAATTGTCATTTAAACAACATTTTGGAGCTAATGAAAAGGAAAGCAACAGTTTGTGAGGCGCATTTTCCAATTCAATTTCTCGGAATTCCACCTGAGTCCATCCAACCCAATTTGTGGAACCCGGAGATCACTCTATCCATTGGAAGGTGCCATCGAGCCCAGTTCCAATTCTCTCACCTGCATCAGCTCGACGAGAGCGACCAGGTCAGCCAGGGATACTTCCTGTCCTGCGATGTACGGTCTGTCCTGCAGAAACTTGTCCTCAAGGATCTGGATGGATGTTTGCAGATCCTCTACTGCCTCGTCCATTCTGTCCTTGGGCATTGGCTGCCCAGTTAAAACTGGCAACAGGCTCTAGGGGCAAACACATGAGGAGAGGTCACCAGGCAGAGGGTAACTCACAGGAGGTCATCTACTGGCCTGGGGATCATGGACAGAGCAAGGACTGAACTCAAACATTGGAATTGTGTTCAGGCAAGCTTCTGTCTCACTTACATTTTGTCAGTGTCTGTGCAAACATAAATGCTAAACAAATCTATCCATTTTACAAACTGATAGCCACGTTTTTAATTAGGCAACATAAGACCTTCTGAGTTGTACAAGAATTTTATTGTACAGGTAGTTCTCCTAGAATGTGATAATTGTACTTTTGCATGATCTTGCACTATAGAAACTCATGCTAGAGAAAATCACTGTAGAAAATTGTTATAGAAAACCGCTATAACTGTACAGGAGAAAGTTCGCATTATCCATTCAGTGTCCACTATTCGTCAATCGATTTACAGCCAATTCACATTAATGACACACGCGTTATAGCAGAACTACCTGTAAACTTATAGTTGAGCAGATACATCAATAGAACATAGAACATAGAACAGTACAGCACAGAACAGGCCCTTCAGCCCACGATGTTGTGCCAACCACCCTCTCATCATCCTGAATAAACATTCACCCAACATCTCCAATAAACTTCTCATCATCTATTAAACAGCCCCTGTAATCCCCAAAAAACATGTCTCCGTCACCCCCAATACACATACCCCGTAATCTGCAATACGCATCTCATCATCTCTATTAGACATCCCCCTGTCACCCCCGATAAACATCCCCCTGAAATCACCTGTAAACATCCCGTTGTCATTCCCATTAAACCTTCCTTGTCATCCCTAATAAATATCTCCTCCTCGTTCCCAGTAAACATCCCTTCATTGTCCCCAAAGTGCATCCCCCTGTAGTCCCCAATGTGCATCCCCCTGTAGTCCCCAATAAACATTCCCTTGTAGTCCCCAATGTGCATCCCCCTGTAATCTCCAACATACATCCGCCTGTAATCTCCAATAATCTCCCCAACCACATTAAACATTCTTTCATCATCCCCAATAAATATTCTCCCATCCTCCCTAATAAACATACCCCTGTAATTCCCAAGGAACATCCTCTCATCATCCCCAATGAACATTGCTCTGTTATCCCAAATAAACATTCCACAACATCCCAAACAAACATCCCCACAACATCCCTCATAAACATTCCCTCGTCATCCCCAATAAACATCCATACGTCATCCACAACAAAAATCCTCCTGTAATGCCCATTAAATATCCCCTCTTCATCCCCAATAAACACCGCCCAGTAACCCCCAATAAACATATTACAGCTGAACAAAGGAGACTACAGAGGTATGATGGAGGAACAGGGCAGAATTGACAGGAAGAGGATCCTAGCAGGAAAGACAGTAGAATAGCAGTGGCAGGAGTTTCTGGGAGTAATTCAGGAGACACAGCAAAAATTCATCCTTGGGATAAAGAAGCATGGTACAGGGATGATGAGGCAACCCTGGCTGACTATGGAAGTCAGGGATAGTATAAAAGTAAAAGAGGAAGCACAGACTGTGGCAAAGGGCAGTGGGAAACCAGAGGATTGGGAAGCTTACAAAGGCCAACAGAGGGCAACAAAAAAAAGAAATAGGGAGGGAGAAGATTAAATATGAGGGTAAGCTAGGCAGTAATAAAACTGCAAGTGTTTCTTTAGATATATAAAGGGCAAAAGCAAGGCAAAAGTAGACATTTGGCCACTGGAAAATGACTCTGGAAAGATGGGAATTGGGAACAAGGAAATGACTGAGCAACTGAATAATGACTTCATGTCAGTCTTCAGGGTGGATGACATGAGTAATCTCCCAAAAATTCAAGAGAGTCAGGAGGCAGAGCTGAGTATGGTGGCCATCACCAATGAAAAGGTGCTCGTTAAACTGATTGGCCTGAAGGTGGATAAATCATCTGGACCAGATGGACTCCACCCCACAGTTCTAAAGGACATAGCTGAAGAGATAGTGGAAATGTTAATGGTGATCTTTTGGGAATCACTAGAGTCAGGGAGGGTCCCAGAGGACTGGGAAATTGCTAATTTGACACCCCTGTTTAAAAAGGGAGTAAGACAAAAGATGAAAAGTTATAGGCTGATTAGCCAAACCCCAGTCGTGGGTAAGATTTTGGAGTCCATTGTAAAGGATAAGATTTCTGAATATTTGCAAGTGTATAGTGAAATAGAGCAAAGTCAGCATGGTCTCATCAAGGGGATGTCATGCCTGACAAATCTGCTAGAATTCTTTGAGGGAGTAACAAGCAGGATAGACCAAGGAGAACCGATGGATGTTATTTACCTGGACTTCAAGAAGGCCTTTGACAAGCTGTCGTACAGGAAGCTGCTGTGTAAGATAAGGGCCCATGGTGTTAGAGACAAGATGCTAGCATGGCTAGAAGATGTGCTGTCTGGCAGAAAGCAGAGAGTGGGGATGAAAGGGTCTTTCTCAGGATAGCAACCAGGGACAAGTGATGTTCCACAAGGGTCAGTGTTGGGACCACAACTTTTCACTTTATACATTAATGGTCTAGATGAAGCAACTGTGGGCATTTTGGCTAAGTTTGCAGACAATACGAAGATAGGTGGAGGGACTGGTAGTATTGAGGAGGTAGGGAGACTGCAGAAGGATTTGGACAGGTTAGGAGAGTGGGCAAAGAAGTGGCAGATGGAGTACAACGTGGGGAAGTGTGAGGTCATGCACTTTGGTGAGAAGAATAAAAGCATGGATTATTTTCTAAATAGGGAGAAAACTCAGAATTCTGAAGTGCAAAGAGACTTGGGAGTTCTAGTCCAGGATTCTCTCAAGGTAAATTTGCAGGTTGAGTTGGTTGTCAGGAAGGTAAATGCAATGTTGGCATTTATTTTGAGAGGACTTGAATATAAAAGCAGCGATGTGCTACTGAGGCTTTATAAAGCCCTAGTCAGGCCACATTTGGAGTATTGTGTGCAGTTTTGGGCCCTGTATCTCAGGAAAATGGTCCCAGGAATGGAAAGCTTAACATATGAGGAATGTTTGAGGACTCTGGGTCTATACTCATTGGAGTTTAGAAGCATGAGAGGTGAATTGAATTGAAACTTACAGAATACCGAATGCCTGGACTGAGTAGATGTTGGGAAGATGATTCCATTAGTAGGAGAGATTAGGACCTGACAGCACAGCCTCAGAGCCTATAAGCTGTGGATAACAGCCTGTAAACCCAATAAAGATTACCCCATCATCTCCCTCCCCATAGACATCCCACTGTAATCCCCAATAAATAACACCCTGTAATCCCCAATAAACATCCTCTCTGATAAACACCAACATTTCCCCAATAAACATTATCTGCTGTCCTCAATAAACAACTGCTGCTCCAGTGAGTGGAAGCTCACCTACCACCTTCCAATAAACAAATCCTCTCTCAGGTGAATAGCTCTTCCCTCTAACCAAATTCCCTATTTCCCAATGACCATCTCCTAAATCCAATGCCTTTTCCTGTAACGAAAGCCCTTGCTGCAATGTCCCCCTCTGGTAAATGGCCTCTTCCTGAAAGACCACCCCTGCCTGCCCTGCCAATAAATGGCACCACCATCAATAGGCGCCTCCTTCAGCTTCCTTCCCCACCTCAGGCTTTGGGATAAGCAGGGAGAATTCAGGGACTATGTTGAGGAAGGAGAGGGAGAGAGGGTTGTGGAGATGTTTAGAGAAGGGATTTGAGAGATTAGAGTCTCAGCAGCTGACGGCACTGCCATATCTGGCCGGGCAAAGAAATTCGTGAAATGTCAGTGAGGGCAGGGAAGTCTGAGGAATAAAGGAGTGTGGGGAATAACTTCTTTGTGGATGCTGACTAAATCGATCCTGTCCAAGAAATGAAGCAAGAGAACTGGTGTTGTTACCCTGAACATGAAAAGCCTGGATCCATGATATCGAATGGTCGTGTGCTGCCAGGCCAGATATTCATCCACACGAGCGCGCCTCTGGAGGTCAGCCGGGTACCAGTGGTCGGGGGTCTTGTATTTACACGCCAGGTACTTCAGAATCGCCACACTTCAGGACAGAAGCAGAGAGACGGCCTGTTATCATCGTCACTGTCTGTCAGGGTCACTCCCTGCTCCAGCATCACTCTCTACTCCTGCTCAGTGCCCCTGTCCACCCACTCTCATTCTGCTCATTCAGCTCTAAAGCTGCACCTCAGAGTTCAGGCTGCAGATGGATCCCACCCTGAGGTGTCTGTTTGGGTTTTTCCTCAGGATTTCTGTGTGTTTTCAATCCCGTAAAGCTCAACCCACATGTCACATCCTGTTCTCTATACCTCTTCCCTCTAGTATTTAACACTTCTCTTAAGTTGCTCCTTAATATTCCCTATTCTCAGATGAGTCCCTTAAAATCAGAAGAATTAGAAACAGGAGCAGGAAAGCATTCAGTTCCCCCAGCCTACAGCACCAGTCAGTAAGACCAAGGCTGACATCGGTGTGAATATAACTCCATTTCCCTGCCTGCTACCTATATAACCTGCTCCCTTTGTCTAAGCCTTGGATTTATTCAGGGACCCAGTCTCCACCACTGCCTGGGACGACATTCCAAAGATTAACAACCCTCTGAGAAACTCATCTCCACCTTGCATGGTTACACCGGTTTGAAGATGTGCCCCCTAGTTCTAGGTTCCCCAGAAAGGGGGAAACCACCTCAGTGCATTAACCTTGTCTCACCACCTCAGAGTCTGACATGTCTCAGTAAGATCACCTCTGCTCTTCCAAACGTTAATAAGTACAGGCCCAACATGCTGAAATCTTTCATCAGGGGTCAGCCCCTTCAGCTGAATGTAGACGCAGTATTCCAAATGCGGTCTCACTAATACCCTAGATAGTTATAACATGACATTTCCTACTTTTATACAGTGATACTCTTGCAAAAAGTACCAATATGCTATTGACTTGCCCAATTTGTCTTTTTTATTCATCCATGTGACGTGGGCATCACTGGCTGGGACGGCATTAATGCCCATCCCTAGTTGCCCTTAAGAAGGTGGTGGTAAACTGCCTTATTCAACCACTGCAGTCCATGTGCAGGTAGGTAGACCCAAAATGCTGTTGGATGGAAGTGATTATAGGCTTGGAAGGTGCTTTCTGACGATTCTTGGTGAATTTCTGCACAGCATCTTGTAGATAGTACACACTGCTGCTACTGAGCATCAGTGGTGGAGGAAGTGGGATGTTTGTGGATGTGTGCCATTAAAGCAGGCTGCTTTGTTCTGGATGGTGTCAAATTTCTTGAGTGTTGTTGGGGCTGCACTCATCCAGGCAATTGGAGAATATTCTATCACTCTCCTGACTTGTGTCTCGTAGATGATGGACAGGCTTTGGGGAGTCAGGAGGTGTGTTACTCGCTGCAGTATTCCCAGCTTCTAACCTGCTCTTGTAGCCACTGTGTTAATATGGTGAGTCCAGTTGAGTTTCTGGTCAATGGTAAACCCCAGGATGTTGATAATGGGGGGATATGGTGATGTTGAACTCATAGAATACAGAAGAGACAGTAGGAGCTGCTGATGCTGGAGTCTGAGGTAACAAGGTGTAGAGCTGGATGAACACAGCAGGCCAAGCAGCATCAGAGGAGCAGCAAAGTTGATGTTTCGGGTCTGGACCCTTCATTAGAAGGTAGTCTTGGTCATAGAAGACAGATTGTAGATGTAGAGGGGTGTTTTTCTGACTGGACCTCTGTGCCTAGTGGTGTTCCACAAGGATCAGTGCTGCGACCTGTGTATTGCTTGTAATTTATACACAAATGATTTGGATGAGAAAGTGGGCGGCCTGAGTATAAGTTTGCAGATGCTGAGAACATTGGTGGAGTTTGGAGTTGTGTGTAGTGATACAGTAGGATATAGGCCAGTTGCAAAGTTGGGTGGAGGAATGGCAGATGGAGTTTAATCCAGCAAAATTTGAGATGAAGCTTTTTGGGAAGTCAGACGCAAGAAGAAAATATACAGTAAATAGCAGGACCTTTAGGAGCATTGCTATACTGAGGGATCTTGTGATGCAAGTCCATAGTTCCCTGAAAGTGGTAACATAAGTGGATAAGGTGGTTAAAAAAAAGATGTGCAGCAGGCTTCCCTTCATTGATTTGTGCGTTGAGTATAAATGTTGCAGCTGTATAAGACTTCAGTTTGGTCACATTTGGAATATTGTGTGCAGCTCTGCTTCCCACACTATAGGAAGGATATGCAGGCTTTGGAGGGGTTGGAAAAGACGTTTACCAGGACATTGCCAGGACTGGAGTGTATGAACTATAAGGACAGATTAGTCAAACTTGGATTGTTTTTGCTAGAGTATCGAGGCTGAGGGCGCAATCTGACAGAAGTTTATAAAATGATGACAGGCACAGATTGGGTGGCTAGTCAGAATCTCTTTCCCAGGGTGAAATGTCAAATTCTTGGGGGGGGGGGCATAGGTTTAAAGTGAGAGGGGCAAAGTTTACAGGAGATGTGCAAGGCAATCTTTTTATGCAGAGGTGATAGGTGCCAGGGGAGGTGGTGGAAGCAGATACAATAAGACGCATTTTTTCACATGACTAGGCAGGGACTGGAGGAATACTGACCATGCATAGGCAGATGGGATTGGATTACAATGGGATCACGGTCGTTACAAACATGGTGGTCTGAAGGGCCCGTTCCTGTTCTGTTCTATGTTCATTGTATGTCAAAGGGTTGTGGTTACATTGTCTCGTATTGAAGATGGCCATTGGTTAGCATATGCCAGGCATGAATGTTTCTCACCGCTTTCCAGCCCAAACGTGGATAACTGTCCAGGTCTTGTTGTATTTGGACATGGACTTCTTTCACTATCTATCCAAGAGTCCTGAATGGTGTTGAACGTTGTGCAATCATTAGCAAAATCCTCACTTCTGACCTTGCGATGAAAGACCATTTCTTACAGAGAAATTACTCATTTCGAAAGAGTTGTGAATCTGTGGAATTCACTAACCTTGTGTGTGAGGGATGCTAGGACAACAAGTAAATTTGAGGTTTATTAGTAACGGGTTGAACAGTTATGGAGAGCAGGCAGGAAAGTGCAGTTGAGGTCAAGATGAGATCAACCATGATTGTACCAAATGGTAGGTCAGGCTTGATGGGCTGAATGGCCTCCTCCTGTTCCTATTTCTTGTGTTCTTCTGAAGGTCATTGAAGAAGATGCTGTACATGTTTGGGCCTAGATTGTATCACTAGTATCAGTGTGCTAACTTCTATATTTCATGTACAAAGACATTTAAATCCCCCTGTACTTCAGAATTCTATATTTGGATCAGACACTTGCATCTGAAAGATAGTCTGGGTTCAAATCCCACCGCAGGGCTTCAGCTCCCTGGTCAGGATGAACATATGCTTCTGCTATCTCAACCCTCCCAGCAAGGTAAATATATCCAAATGAACCTATTGTTAATCTCAATCCTCAACCAGGAATGATGTTATATCATTATAGGAGCTCTGTCAACACTATTCGCTACAGACTTGTCCTAAAGTAAAATGCCCTCACTTCCAAGGAGTATTCAGACTAAACGGAGATATCTTAGATCAACCATGATTACATTGAATTGATGGGTGAATGGTTTACTCCTGTTCCTCCTTGGGCTGAGGAGGGCCAGATGGAGTTTAGTTTAGATAAATGTGAGGTGCTGCATTTTGGAAAGGGAAATCAGGACAAGGTCCTGGGGAGTGCTGCCGAACAAAGGGACCTTAGATTGCAGGGTCATGGTTCCTTGAAAGTCACGTCACAGGTTGACAGGATGGTGAAGAAGACATTTTGTATGCATGCCTTTATTGGTCAGCGCATTGGGTTTATGAGCTGGGAGGGTCATGTTGCAGTTGTACAGGACACTGGTTAAGCCACTTATGGAATACTGCGTTCAATTCCATCATAGGAAAGATGTTATGAAACTTAAAAGACTGCAAGCAAAGATTAACAACAATGTTGCTGGGGTTGGAGGCTTTGAGCCCTCCAAAGTGTAGAATACACAAGCAAATTACATCCTAAGATTATACCCAAAATCATATATAGATCGTTGTTTTGCTCTCATCTCTGTTTTGAGAAGATGTTATGTAAGACCCCTACCTTCTGCTTGGCTGCTGATAGCCAGGCCTGACCTCAATGTCCACATAGCTAAAGAAATCTCTCTTGCTTTGGCAATTGACTTTTGTTGTGTAAGCATATTTTTTTCAGATGGATTCAATATTTGTGTGTATTTCAGCTTGTCTCAAGGCTCTTGGCTTACTGCAAACAATTTCAAGGCTGCGAAAAGCTTTCACTTTGCTTTTGGCAAAGATTCGAATTCTGCATTAGTTGTGTTGGACCTTTAACAGACAGTCCACTTCAGAGCCAAGGGAACCTTGTGGTATTGGAGAGATCATTCAGAAATGGTTCGCTCATCTGATTTCTGGGATGAAGGGATTATCTTATACGCACCATTTGGGCAAGTTTGGCTACGTTCGCTGTAGTTTAGAAGTGAGAGGTGATTCTATTGGTAGGATGTTGGTGAGGCCACGTTAGGAGTACTGTATGTAGTTCTAGTCACTCAACTATAGAAAGGATATTATTAAACTAGAAAAGATTTGCTGGAGCCCTACCTGAACTGGAAGATTTGAGTTATTAGGAGAGGTTGGATAGGCTGGGACATTTTCCCTGGAACATAAGAGACCAAGGAGTGACCTGATAAAGGTCTATAAAATCACGAGAAACATGAGTATTTAGCCAACAGTTTCTCCCCATGGTAGGGGAGTCTAAAACTAGAGGGCACAAGTTTAATGTTAGAGGGGAGCAATATAAAACAGTCCAGGGGAGCAATTTCTTTCACTCAGACTGTCCGGAATGGTCTGCCAGAGGTAATGGTGGGAGTGTGTAAAATTTTGTTATTTAAGAAACACTTGGACAGGTACATGGATGGGATGGGTATGGAGGGATATGGGCCAAATGCAGGCAAATGGGACTAGATTGATTGTGAAAGCTGGGCAGCATGGGAAAGTTGGGCTGAAGGGCTCATCTCCATGCTGTAAACCTCTATGACTCTGAGGTGATTTAACAAGAGGGATGCTTTGCCTTGTGTGTAATGTTCCCTCTAAGCCATATCACAGGCACAGTCATCACAGGCACAGACATCAGAAGCAGCTCCTGTACACAGAACGTGGAGGTCCATATTGTGGCTGAAACAATTGGAGGAAGCGTAGCTCACCAGAGAGGATAGAATTATGGTACACCAATTAAAAATGGATGTTTAAGATGGAGATTAGGGTATTTAGTTCACTCAGAGGAGCATGGATCTGTGGAAATTCCTTCCCCAAGCAGCAGAGGAGGCTGGGTCATAGTCATGGAGATTTACAGCATGGAAACAGACCCATCAGTCCAACATGTCCATGCTGACCAGATATCCTAAATTAATCTAGTCCCATTTGCCAGCACTTGGCCCATATCCCTCTAAACCCTTCCTATTCATGTACCCACCCAGATATCTTTTAAATGTAAAACTGTACCAGCCTCCACCACTTCCTCTGGCAAGGCATTCCACACACGCAACACCCTCTGTGTGTGAAAAAGTTACCCCTTAGGTCCCTTTTACATCTTTCCCCTCTCACTGTAAACCTAGGGCTCCCCTACCCTGGGAAAAAGGCCTCACTGAGGTCATCCCCTCAGCCTCCGACACTCCAGGGAAAATAGCCCCAGCCTATTCAGCCTCTCCCTATGGCTCAAACCTTCCCACCCCTCATCAAACGCGATAAAGATGCTGAAGGTTCGAAGAAGAGTCACGCAGGTCTCACAACATTAACCCTGTTACTCTCTCCACAGGTGCTGCCAGACCGGAATTGCTCCAACACTTCCTGCTTTTATTTCAGGTTACCAGCATCTGCAGCATTTTTGGTTTGATCTGAATGCAACCAGTTTGAAAACTGTTCACTATGTTGCTTTCTGGAAGCGAAGGTGTTATCTTGGGAGGAAAGATATGCCTGTAATCATTGGTATTTAGAAGAGTGAGGCAATTGTATAGTAAAACATTAAATTCTGAGTGGCCTTGACTGGGGAAATGCTGACATAGCCTTTCCCTTCGTGTGGAAATCGAGAACTAGGGGGCATAGTTCAGTTGGAATGTTGTCTCCCCCAGGTGATTATTCTTCCGAATGGCCTCCTGCAGATATCGGTGGAGGTTGGGTCACTACATACATTTAGAACTGAATTAGACAGTATTTCAACCCACAAAGAGTCAAAGGTTATCAAGATGAGGAAGGAAAGTGGCTTTCCGGCCAGAATCAGATCTGCCATGATATTACTGAATGTCAAAGCAGGCTGAAAGTGTACATGGCATCCTCCTGCTCCTGCTTATTATGTTTTTATGATCTTCATGCCCTCTGTTTCTGTGGTACAATAATTTAACAAAATAATTCTTTCTCCCATTGGCCACAAAGCCCTCACCTCAGTCAGAGCAGCTGAACTCAGGAGCATGTCCTCACCTCTCTCCCATGGTGAAGTCTCCATCCTTTAGAGCTGGCACCAGTCTGAGGGGATTCACTTTGCCAAACTCCTCACTGAACTGCTGACCTGCAGACAACATGAGACCATAAGAAACAGGTGCAGATGGTACACCATTCTCGAGCCTCCTCTACCCTTTAATAAAATCATAGCTGGTCTGCCACATCCACTCCACCTTCTCACACTTTCCCCTGCCCTCAAATTCTCAAAAACTTATTGAGCTTTGTGCTTGATATATTCAATGGTTGAATAACCATAGCTCTCTGGTGTAGAAAATCCCAGAAATTTCTCCTCACCTGATAGATGACTAATCATTCATTCTGACACAAAACCCCCAAGCCAGGGGAAAGACCCTCCAAGCACTTATTCTATAACTTTCAAAAGAACTCTTCAACATTGCATTCCATTTGCCTCAGTCTTTCACCTTCCCCAGCATAGTCCTTCAAAGCACTCCAGCTAAATTTCCTACCTAATACAATATCATCAGTAACTGTACACATTCAACTCACTCATCCAAACCAATGAAATGGATTATAAATAGTTAAAGTGCAGACATTGAAAATCTAAATCAGCATTCACTGGTTCCCTTATCTTCCCAACTGGAGAAAAACCTTCTAAAACCAACAGATTCATTTAAAGTTTTGGCAAAGATCTGTAGCTCGGGTTGTGGCTGAGCTTGTTGACTTGCTCACCAAACTGGCTTGTTCTTGTTCAGATGTTTCATCACCATGCTAGCTAACATCATCAGTGGAGCCCCCAGTGAAGCGGTTATTGTACTCAGAGGGTCCACTGACAAAGTCACCTAGAAAGGTGGCGAAACTATTTTTTAACTGAGAATATTTCTTCAGCTTTCTCGTTCTTGAAGGGTCCTTCGTGTGCCCATATTTTTAGAATGGTTTACAGTGTTGTTATCTACCGTGAAGATTAATGCAAGGAATTTTCTTAAAGTTCGTGCCATTTCCTTATTCTCCACTACAACTTCCGTGACGCCATTTTGTTCTAAAAAGCGTGTTCCCGAAAATCTCCGGGTACCCCACCAACCCCCCTGGCCGAGAATGACAAGTTGCACTTTGAGGGCGAAATTTGAAATTCAAGTCCGACGATGAGGCACCAAAAACCTGCAAACGCTTCTCTATACAACTTCACTTGTTCAGCTTTGCTAGGCTCAAGTTCATTTTCCTAAATTGAACAGCTGTCCTTCTAGATGGTAGTGGTCATGGGTTTGGAAGGTGCTTTCTGAGGATCTTTGGTGAATTTCTGCAGTGCATCTTGTAGATAGTACACACTGCTGCTACTGAGCATTAGTGGTGGAGGGAGGGAATATTTGTGGATGTGATGCCAAAAAATGGGCTGCTTTGTCCTGGATGGATTCAAACTTATTGATTGTTGTTGGAGCCATACTCATCCAGGCAAGTGGGAAGTATTTCATCACATTCCCGACTTGCACCTTGTAGTTGGTGGACAGGCTTTGGGGAGTCAGGAGGTGAGTTACTCGCCACAGAATTCCTAGCTTCTGACCTGCTGTTGTAGCCACTGTGTTTGTGGTGAGTCCAGTTGAGCTTCTGGTCAATTGTAATCCCCAGGACATTACTAGTGGGGGATTCAGTGATGGTAACACCATTGAATGTCAAGGGGAAGTGGTTAGATTATCTCTTGTTGGTGACGGTCATAGTGTAGCATTTGTGTCACGCGAAGGACACTTGCCACTTGTCCAGATCTTGTTGCATTTGAACATGGACTGCTTCAGTACCTGAGGAGTCACGAATAGTGCTGAACACTATGCAATCATCAGTGAACATCTCCGTTTCTTACCTTATGATGGAGGGAAGGTCATCGATGAAACAGCTTAAGATGGTTGAGTTTATTTTGATACGCAATGCAAAAAGGGACCTCTTGTGGAACAGTGGTAATGTCCCTACTACTGGACTGGGAGGTCCCAGGTTCAAATCCCCACCCACTCCAGAGGTGTGTAATAACATCCCTGATTGATCAGAAAAATAGGTTAAATAGAAAATGTAGACAGGCAGGGCTGGAAACACTGAGCGCATCCTGCAGGAGTTAACATTTCCAATAAAATATAATTCTCATTCACAGCTGGAATGGTAAGAATTTCCACCACTTTGTTTTTATTTTAGATTTCCAAATCTGCAATATTTTGCTTTTATTATCAGCTCCTTTAATGTAAATTCCCAATCTGCCTAAGCTAACTTGCCCTCATGCCCATGTTGGCTTTGTCCAGGTTTAAGATCCTAGTTTTGGAGTTTACAAAATCACTTTCGAACTTGATGTGTAATCTCTACTTTTATTGTCACTCTTTCAGGAAGACCCTTTTTCCATGAGGTTATTAATGAATTCTTTCTCATTGCACAATATGACATCCAAAACAACCTGTTTCCCATTTGATTCCTCAATTTTCTGATCTGAAAAGCTATCGTGTATACATTGCTTGAACTCATCTTCTACATGTTTACCACAAGTTTGATTTGCCGGTTGTTATGAAGATTAAAGTATCCCTTGATTGTGCTATGACCTTTACTGTGTGCCCCTGTAATTTCTTGACCTAAATTCTTTTTTACAATATAAATACTGTTTGGGGGAATGGCTTTAAACCACTCTCACAAAACCCCTTGCTCTGTCTTAGCCCCATCCAGACTGATTCTCCTTGATTTTCCCTTCATCCCACTCTTTAACATAGCTACCCTCCCCACCATCCCTATTCCATCAACCACCACCTTTTCTACTCTCTAAAGTCAACAATCCTTGAACAGATAGACAGGTAGCAGTTCAAGAAGGCAGTTCATCACCACCACCTCCAGGGCAAGCAGGGATGGCAATAAATGGCCAGCCTGTGATGGCCTCATCTTTGAAAGAATAAAAAACAAAATCCTGGAATATTTAGATCCAACTTTGGTCACTTGCTAACCAGACTGCCTTAAGGCAATTAGATCAAATTTATTAACTTCTATCAGTTCATCTAATTTCATGTGAATACCTTGCACTTTATGTTTGACTCTTCATTAATTTCCCTGACGCCACCTTAGTCATTAATGTTTGTTCCTCACTCTGCCCCTTCCGGATCTGTTCTGTCAACTTTTACCCAACAGTCTGCTCCATTACTCTTACTGCTCTCCAATTTCTTGAATCCTTTCATCTCCTTCACTAGTTTGCAACCCTAACTAATCCCTGACTATTTGATATCCTGGGAAACCGGCCTCAGAATGCCTTATGGTGAAGTTTGTCCCAGTGGAAGGCACTCCATTTTATCCTCAGTAGCCAGGTGACGGTGACACGTGCAATGAAACACCTGGCCTCTCAAAACACTCTGTCAGCCATGTATGTTATTCCTAGTTTATCCCTGTGCCAATCAGTGCCTTGCTGTGGCAGCAAATAGGGATATTGCATTAGCCACCTTTCCTGTGAATGCCAGCATCAGGGGGAGTAACTGCACACACAGGAATACAGTGTCGTGCCTCAGTAATGTCACTGGCCCCATCTGCGCAAACCCCAGGGAGTATTTTATCAAGCAGATGGGTGAGGGAGAGTATGTGGAGGGAGGGGCACGAGCAAGGTGAGTGTTTGAGGGGACGTGGTGGAGAAATGAGTGGGTGGGGGACAACAGTGACAGAGTTGTGGTGAGCACACAGCAATGAGATGCAGAAGTAGCCCCAGCACTGGAGGGGTCCAGGCAGTGGGACAGGCGAGTGAGAGGGGGACTACTCTGCTGTCTGTGTTGGGGAGGATCCCCAGTTCCAGCTTAGTGATGCCAATCACACAGTCACCAGTGACATCAGGGGCTTGTACCAGAGATAATGGGAACTGCAGATGCTGGGGAATCCCAGATAACAAAGTGTGGAGCTGGATGAACACAGCAGGCCAAGCAGCATCTTAGGAGCACAAAAGCTTTTGTGCTCCTAAGATGCTGCTTGGCCTTTTGTGTTCATCCAGCTCCACACATTGTTACATCAGGGGCTTGGTTTGCTTGTGTGAGGACCATTTTGCTCTAATACATAATCAGGTCATCTTATATTTGAAGTTTTGCTTTTCAGCTTGGATCCTAACTCCTCAAACTCTTTGATAGATCCTCAATCTTAGTTATAGAGTTACAGAGCATGGAAACGCACCCTTCGGTCCATGCCAACCATCATGCCAAACAAAAGTTGCCCCACCTGCCTGGTCCTAGCACATATCCCTCCAAACATTTCTTAATCAAGTACTTATCCAAATGTCTTATAAACATTATCATTGTGCCTGTATCCACCACTTCGTCTGGAATTTCATTCCACACACAAGTCTCTGTCTGAGTAAAAAAGTTGCCCCTTGTGTCTTTTTAAATCTTTCTCCTCTCATCTAAAATACCCCCACAAGTCTTGAAATCCCCCCACCCTAGGGATGAGACACCCACCTTACCTGTACTCCTCATGAGTTTATAAACCTTCTATAAGGTCACCTCTCAATCTCCTGCACACCAGTGATAAAAGTCCCAGGCTATCCAGCCTCCCCCTGTAACTCAAACCCTCCATTCCCGGCAACATCCTGAGGAATATTTTCTGAACCCTCTCCGGCTGAAGAGTATATTTCCTACAACAGGGTGACCAGAATTGGATACAGTACTCCAGAAGAGGCCTCACCAATGCCCTACACAGCCTCAACATGATGTCCCGACTCCTATACACAAAATGTTTGAGCAATGAAGGCAAGTGTGCTAAACGCCTTCTTAACCGTCCTGTCTACATATGATGCAAACTTTGTGTACCTGAACACTGAGGTCTCTGTGTTTTACAACGCTACCCTAGTTCTACCATTGTATGAGCCACAACAACTGGTTTCTCACCTCCCACTGCAGGTCATGCTTCAGCTGAGAGGTGCTGTGTTCACTTTAGAACTGGACAGTGGTGAAAGAAACCGTGCAACTCCCAGATACAACTGCATCTCCCCGAATATACCCCATTCGACCGAAATCACATATTTTTCCACAGCCCACCACCTAAATGGTCCTCACACCACAGTGCCACGGTCAGTTTGCTCATCCACCCTACACTTATCATTTTCATTCGAGCACACAGCAGGATATCAAAGCATCTGTCAACACTCATGGCCCCTTTTACCCAGTCAATCACTGACAAGAAACAAAGCCAATGCAAAACAGAACTTATGTCCTGTTCTGAATTGTGAGGAAGGACCCGAAACGTTAACTCAGACTTTTTTCTTCACAGATGCTGCCAGACCTGCTGAGCTTTTCCAGCAACATCTTGTTTTAGTTGCAAAAGCAGAACATTCTGTTGATCAGATATGACACTTTGTGGAATGATTCCACGTGTATCAGGTCAAGGGCTTAGGGGATAACAGCACAACAAATGGGAAACAAGAGAGGGAGAGGGCAGCAGGAACAGGATAGGAGAGATGGAAGAGGAGAGATGAGAGATGAAGAAAGGTGAAGAAAAGGGAACAGCAAAAGAAGACAGTGGAGGGATAGAGGTGGCATAGGGAGGAGAAAGGAGAGAAGAGGTGAGGGAGAAGAAAGAGATTGGGAGGGAGTAAAGAGCTGGGGGAGAGAAAGGATAGAGAAGAAAAAGAGGAGACTAGGAGGGAGGAGAGGGAAGAGGAGAAGGAAACCAAAGGAGGAAGGTGGGAGTTGGTAGGGAGGAGGACATAAAGGGAAGAGGAGACAGGAGAGACATTAGGAGAGGAAGGGAGCAAGATGTCAGAGACAGAATATGGGAAGGGAAGAGGTAGGAAAAGGAGCAAGTGTAAAAGCTCAAATTGCAGAAAATGTTCATGAGGCTGTAATGTACTGGACTCTGACATTCTACTGAACCTTACCTTTCGACAGACTGACCAGCTTAAACTCAAACGCAATGTTATTCTTCTTGGTGAAAATGTAGACAGCTCTGCAGGGCTGCGAGTGCAGATCCAAATACAGCTCCAGGCCCATGGCGTTCCCTCTCGAGTTTGCAGAAATAACAGGACCTGAGGAACCAGAAGCTCAGCCTTTGCCTGATGTCAAGTCAATCCCTCCCCCAGTTCCCACAGACACGTAGTAGAGGAGTGACTAAAGATCAAGTGATTGGAAGCACATTCCTGCTCCAAAGTGAAAAACAACAAATCTCGCTATGACTTGCCAAAACCAAACAGTATACACAGGATGAGGAAATGTGATCACATTTCTTAAAAATATGCCATCTGATTATTTATTGTTTCCACTCGTGTTCCAAGATTTTTAAACTGTACAGAACTGTGCGCAGAATTCTAAGTGCCAGGAATCTGTTCCAACCAGACGGAAGACACAGCTGCAGCTCTCCAGTTAAAGAATTACCCCATAAATTAAACACTAACTGATGTCTCCTGTGACTGTAAGTCAGCTAGAGA
Source organism: Stegostoma tigrinum (assembly GCF_030684315.1). NCBI lineage: Eukaryota > Metazoa > Chordata > Chondrichthyes > Orectolobiformes > Stegostomatidae > Stegostoma > Stegostoma tigrinum. Next base: position 47,885,541 of record NC_081379.1, read on the forward strand.
ATGTAACTTGTGCTTAACAGAGACGCACTGCTGATACCTGTGTGCCCCTTGAATGAGGCAGACAGCTCATTCATGTTTGATCGCTAACCCTGAACTGAGAGATTTGGGCTGCTCTAGTTCTGTCCTCATGCGCATCATTGATTTTAATGGTTCTACCATTTGTGGCCCTATTTCAGTTGTTTATAGGCCCCAGTTTCTGGAATTCCCTTCTTACACCTCCCCAATTCTGTGCCTCACTCCCTTCCTTTAAAGTGCTCCTTAAAACCTACCTGTTGAACCTACTTTTTGGACAGCTGATCTAACATTCCTTTCTGCAGCTTGTTTCATGATGCTCCCATCACAGGCTTTGCGGGAGTAAGAGGGTGATGTTGTATGTTGTTCTATTGTTAGATATAAGTTGTTAAGTTATTGCTATTGGCACAATACAGAGTGCAGGAGGATGTGTCAGGAACAGCACCAGGCATACCTGAATATGAGGTATAAACCTGGTAAAGCCACCAAACAGGACTACTTGCACACCAAACAATGAAAGCAGCAAGTGATAGACACAGCTGAGCAATCCCACAACCAACGGATCAGATCTAAGCTCTGCAGTCCTGCCACATCCTGCCGTGAATGGTGGTGGACAATTAAACAACTCACTGGAGGACAAAGCTCCATAAATATCCCCATCCTCAATGATAGAAGAGCCCAGCACATCGGTGTAAGATAAGGTTGAAATATTCACAATTTTCAGCCAGAAGTGCCGAGTGGATGTTCCATCTCCCTTCTCCCACCTGCTTCTCATGGAAATGTTTTGAAAACCACTGAAAGCAGTGGGTCATACATCGGGAAGATGTGGAGATGTGGGTTATGGGTGGCATGATGCATCAAGGGCATGGTATTGCTCAGTTTGGACTGAATTGCTGAACATAGATTGCATTTATCTTAAAGCAAACCCAGCAATGTTTAATACAAAGAGAAATTGGCAGGCATCTTTATGACACATGTTGGCAAATTTTAGCGGAGTGACTCTATGGAATTTGGAAGTATCCAAACGTTGCTTGTATGTATTCAAAAGTTTTATTTAAACAGAGGGTCTTCTGTTAATAAAGCAAGTAGTTAGGGAAGTGGTAACAAGAACTGTTGATGCCAGAAATCTGAAACAAAAACAGAAATTGCTGAAGAAACCCTGCAGGTCTGGTTTCATTTGTGGAGTTCTGAAGAAAGCTTATTGGTGCTGAAACATTAAATCTGCTTTCTCTCCACAGATGCTGCCAGACTTGCCGACTTTCTGATTGGAGTTGATTGGTTACTAAATTAACATTTCATTAAAAAGTTGGAATGCCTAAAGTTGAATATGTTGAAGCCTGAGTGATTTGAAAGATTACTCCACATGCACATGTACATAATAGGTCAGCATAGAATCTCTACGGTGTCGAAACAGACCCTTCAGCCAACAAATCCACACCAAATCAACCCACAGAGCATCCCACCGCACTATAACCCACCTAATCTACACATCCCCGAACATTATGGGAAATTTCCCATGGTCAATCCACCTAACCTGCATATCTTTGGACCGTGGGAGGAAACCCATGCAGACACGGGAAGAATGAGCAAACTCCACGCAGGCAGTCACCCGAGGGTGGAACCGAACTCGGGTCCCTGGGTGATGTGAGGTAGCAGTGCTAACCACTGAGGCACCGTGTTTCAGTAACTGAAAAGTTACTGAAGATGAATTTGGGGAAGATGAGGGAATTTGGGCCTAACAAAGAGGGCTGGCATAATTGGGGACTAAAGTTATTGTTTTATTAAAAAACATGAGGATAAAGCAAATATTTTCCTCATCATTACAGGGATAAATGCTTTCTAGATAAAGATAACCACACCTCATCACCAAAGATGGGAACTTAACAATACATTCATATCCAGCAAAATATTATACTTCTCGAAGCTTAGTATGCCCAGTGTCAATTCTAGTATATGCATAATAATGGTGTTACTGTAAAAACATCTGCACTGTGTACACATTTGTACTAAAGTGCATAACAGCCATGCTAATTTCAACAATGTCTATGTGAAGAAAATTTGTCTGATTATAACAGCATCCATGCTTGCAAAACAACATGTGTAAATAAGAAAGACATCTGGGATGTCTTTCTTATTGAAGGATCTGGGATGTTTTAATGCAATTTCTACAGGAATTGAAGAACTGGATTTCTCACACGGCAGAATTTGACAAATCATTTTAACAGTGGAATGCAACAATATTGTTACTCAAAATGTTCAGCAGGAAAAGCTATCGCTGCCTCCCTAGTCCCTGAGAGACCATGGGAACCAGAGAAAAAATGCTTTCTTTCTCACAGAGAGAGAGAGAGAGAGAAGGGGGGTGGTGGGAGGTGGGGGAGGGTGGAAACTTACTGGGATGTTCATTTTGGCTGCACCTCGATTGAAGGACTGCAAAAGGCAGGGGGTGGGGAGGGAAGATTGAAGTCAGCTGGGAAGGGAAGGCCCCTGCACATTTAAGGAAAAAAGATGCAATCAAGAATGTCCTTTGAGACAAAGTTTGTGATCACTTTGCTTTGCATTCAGGCTCCCCTCTTACAGCAATATTATTTTTAGCTGGGAAAACAGTTCTTTCAATTAATGACTGGTAGTAAGACCACGATGCACAGAATAAACTAGCTCCAGCAAAAACAGGGATTTATGATTCGGTACCAGAGATATCAGAGACAGTTAGAGAGAGCAGGTATATTGACAGAACATTGAGGAGAAACTGCCTAAGTGCACCTTGAACACTCTCGAATCACCCAATCAAAGTTTGTGAATCGAGTTGGAGACAACTGAGCAGATGGAAGGAGTTGGAAGAAAACTCTCCAAAGCAATTTGATTTCTGACCAGGAACCATAAATCACAACCAGAATCACTGAACACGAAGAGAATTTAAAAGAAAAACAGGGGGTCATACTGAGCTACCAACTAAAGAAACCAGAGCTTGGGGGGCTGACTTCCAGCAGTCTGAAAATCACTGGAGGAGGGAAGGCTTGTGAAATAGCATTGGAAAACATTGGAAGTGAAGTTCAACATCTTGCCAATATTCCCAGAAAATGGGAACAGTCACTGTGTGGTTGCTCATGGGCCAGAGGCGTTTCACTGGCAACTGTACAGGCCTCAGCTCAGTGTTTCTATTGAGTCAGCCTTCCAAAGGAGTTCCAGTGAAGGACAGGGTGGCACTGGGCTTTTTGCTTCTGGGAATGGGGAATGCAAAATCCATGGAAGGGCTTCTTCACAGTAATGGTAACCATGCCTGCTCACCCTGTGGACCCGCTGACCTCCAAATTGCCAGTGGAGGGTACATGGTCCCTCACCTCCAGTTATTGCTTGCTCCCCAGACATCAAAAAAGATTCCTACTTACACATTGAGGATGCCTCAACATGGAAGTGCCCTCTCCTTCTCCCAGCTGCTTTGGCAGTCACCTTCAGTGGGAGGCAGTACTGAGGCTATCAATGAATCAACCTCAGTTTGCGCTTGCAGTGGTGAGTCACCATCCTTAATCAAAATGGGCACCACACACTTAAGTGAACATTGCCTGTAAAATCAACCCCAAGGTCCAGTTTATCCACCAGCCAATCTCATACCCTGCTTAGAGTCCGAGCACTGGTCTTCACTGTCACTGTTTAAGAAAGGTGGTCAGAAAAACCCAGCGAACTATAGACTGGTGAGCCTGACACCAGTGGCGGCTAAGTTGTTGGAAGGGACTCTGAGAGACAGGATTTTTGTGTATTTGGAAAGGCAAGGACTAATTGCGGGTAGTCAACATAGCTTTCTGAGTGGGAAATCGCGTATCACTAACTTGATGGAGATGTTTGAAGAAATGACAAAGAAGATTGATGAAGACAGAGCAGCAGACCTTGTCTATATAGACTTCAGCAAGGCATTCAACAAAATTCTGTACGGTAGACTAATGTTTCCTTTCTTCAGTACCAGCCTCAGCACGGACCCAGTGAGGCATTCTTTCTGCCCTGCCCAGCCCAGCCTGAGATAGTCTCTCAGTACAACCTCCCGGCTTGGTGTGATGGTCTCTCAGTACAGCCTCCTGGCTTGGCGTGATGGTCTCTCAGTACAGTCTCTCAGCTTGGCGTGATGGTCTCTCAGTACAGTCTCTCAGCTTGACGTGATGGTCTCTCAGTTCAGTCTCTCAGCTTGGCGTGATGGTCTCAGAGTTCAGTCTCTCAGCTTGGCGTGATGGTCTCTCAGTACAGCCTCCCGGCTTGGTGTGATGGTCTCTCAGTACAGCCTCCCGGCTTGGCGTGATGGTCTCTCAGTACAGCCTCCCGGCTTGGTGTGATGGTCTCTCAGGACAACCTCTCAGCTGGACGTGATGGTCTCTCAGTACAGCCTCTCAGGTGGGCGTGATGGTCTCTCAGGACAGCCTCCCACTTGGCATGATGGTCTCAAAATACAGTCTCTCAGCTTGGCGTGATGGTCTCTCAGTACAGTTTCTCAGCTTGGCGTGATGGTCTCTCAGTACAGTTTCTCAGCTTGGCATGATGGTCTCTCAGTACAGCCTCTCGGCTTGGCGTGATGGTCTCTCAGTATGGTCTCTTGGCTTGGTGTGATGGTCTCTTGGCTTGGCGTGATGGTCTCTCAATACAGTCTCTCAGCTTGGTGTGATGGTCTCTCAGTACAGCCTCCCAACTTGGTGTGATGGTCTCTCAATACAGTCTCTCGTGTTGGTGTGATAGTCTCTCAGTACAGTCTCTCAGCCTGGTGTGATGGTCTCTCAGTTTGGCGTGATGGTCTCTCAATACAGTCTCTCGTGTTGGTGTGATGGTCTCTCAGTACAGTCTCTCAGCCTGGCATGATGGTCTCTCAGTACAGTCTCTCAGCCTGGCGTGATGGTCTCTCAGTACAGCCTCTTGGCTTGGCGTGATGGTCTCTCAGTACAGTCTCAGCTTGGCGTGATGGTCTCTCAGTACAGCCTCTCAGCCTGGCGTGATGGTCTCTCAGTACAGCCTCCCGGCTTGGTGTGATGGTCTCTCAGTACAGCCTCCTGGCTTGGCGTCATGGTCTCTCAGGGCAACTTCTCAGCTGGGTGTGATGGTCTCTCAGTACAGCCTCTCAGTTGGGCGTGATGGTCTCTCAGGACAGCCTCCCGCTTGGCGTGATGGTCTCAAAATACAGTCTCTCAGCTTGGCGTGAAGGTCTCTCAGTACAGTTTCTCAGCTTGGCGTGATGGTCTCTCAGTACAGTTTCTCAGCTTGGCATGATGGTCTCTCAGTACAGCCTCTCGGCTTGGCGTGATGGTCTCTCAGTATGGTCTCTCGGCTTGGTGTGATGGTCTCTCGGCTTGGCGTGATGGTCTCTCAATACAGTCTCTCAGCTTGGCGTGATGGTCTCTCAGTACAGCCTCCCGGCTTGGTGTGATGGTCTCTCAGTACAGCCTCCCGGCTTGGCGTCATGGTCTCTCAGGGCAACTTTTCAGCTGGGTGTGATGGTCTCTCAGTACAGCCTCTCAGTTGGGCGTGATGGTCTCTCAGGACAGCCTCCCGCTTGGCGTGATGGTCTCAAAATACAGTCTCTCAGCTTGGCGTGAAGGTCTCTCAGTACAGTTTCTCAGCTTGGCGTGATGGTCTCTCAGTACAGTTTCTCAGCTTGGCATGATGGTCTCTCAGTACAGCCTCTCGGCTTGGCGTGATGGTCTCTCAGTATGGTCTCTCGGCTTGGTGTGATGGTCTCTCGGCTTGGCGTGATGGTCTCTCAATACAGTCTCTCAGCTTGGCGTGATGGTCTCTCAGTACAGCCTCCCGGCTTGGTGTGATGGTCTCTCAGTACAGCCTCCTGGCTTGGCGTCATGGTCTCTCAGTACAGCCTCCCGGCTTGGCGTGATGGTCTCTCAGGGCAACTTCTCAGCTGGGTGTGATGGTCTCTCAGTACAGCCTCTCAGTTGGACGTGATGGTCTCTCAGGACAGCCTCCCGCTTGGCGTGATGGTCTCAAAATACAGTCTCTCAGCTGGGCGTGATGATCTCTCAGTACAGTTTCTCAGCTTGGCGTGATGGTCTCTCAGTACAGTTTCTCAGCTTGGCATGATGGTCTCTCAGTACAGCCTCTCGGCTTGGCGTGATAGTCTCTCAGTATGGTCTCTCTGCTTGGTGTGATGGTTTCTCAGTACAGTCTCTCAGCTTGGCGTGATGGTCTCTCAGTACAGTCTCTCAGCTTGGCGGGACAGTCTCTCAGTACAGCCTCTTAGCCTGGCATGATGGTCTCTCAGTACAACCTCTTGGCTTGGCGTGATGGTCTCTCAGTACAGCCTCTTGGCTTGGCGTGATTGTCTCTCAGTACAATCTGTCAGCCTGGCGTGATGGTCTCTCAGTACGGTCTCTCGGCTTGGTGTGGCTGTGTCTCTGGTTTGCAGTATCTCGGTTAGGCGTGCAGGTGGGTCCTGCCCAGGCACGGTCTGGAGGCAGCAGGAGGAAATTGGGGAGATGGCAGCTTCAGACGAAGTGATGGGAAAATAGCCTAATGCAGGGAGAGCGAGCACCCGGTACAGCAGTGGCAGCATTGAGAACAGCCAGCTGAGATCTCCTGGAGAGTGAGCTAAACGGAGGCACTCATCAAAGACTGTTGAACTTTTGCATTTGTTCCTTTGTTTTTTCTATTTTATATTAGGAAGGACTTTGATGTTAAATATTACCTCGTTTCTTTGTTTTTCTACTTCTGTGAAAGTAATGCTTACCATGTTCTTCAGAGTTTGTACCTTTTACTACTTTGTACCCAAGTTTTTTCTACTTAGGTACCTTTGACCTTAAGACGGTGCAATGTGCAGCAGCATTATACACTTTTCATTGCACTGCTGTACTTGAGTGGATGTGACAATAACATCTAAAAAAAACTGGACCAGATCAGTTTAGGATGTCTGGTTGGCACGGAGTTTGATTGAAGGGTCTATTGCTGTATATGAGTCAGTAATAGGACCTTTGCTTTTCCTGAGTTGTGTTAATGATTTAGATCTTGGCATGCAGGGACAATTTCATACTTTGCAGATGATACAAAACTTGGCAGTGTTGTAAACTGTGGGAAGGGCAATGTAGAATTTATAAGGACGTCGAAAAGTTGGTGATGTGGGCAGATAGGTGGCAGATTAAGTTCAATGCAGGCAAGTGTGAAGTGATTCATGTGACAACATCGGATATTCTGATTCTGATACATTTTGGTTATAAGAACGTGGACAAAGAATACAAAATAGGTGGTACAATCCTAAAGGGAGTGCAGGTGCAGAGGGACTGCGTGTACATGTGCACAAATTATTGAAGGTGGCAGGACAGATAGTGAGAACAGTTAATGAAATGCACAGTATCCTGGATTTTATTGATTGGAACATAGAGTACAAGAGCAAGTATGCTATAGCGAACATGTACACAAAGACACGTGTCAGACTTCAGCTGGAGTTTTTCTGGGTGCTGTACCATAGGAAGGATGTGAATGCATTAGATACGGTACACTGAGGTTTACTAGATGGTTCCAGGAATGAGAAACTTCAGTTATGAGGATAGACTGGAGAGGTCGGTATTATTCTCCTCGGACAGAAGAGGGATGAGAGCATGAGGGGACTTGGATAGAGTAGGTCGGGAGAAGCTGTTCCTGCTTGTCAACGGACCAAGAATAGGACGGCGCAGACTTAAAAGTGATTTGCAAAAGTAGTAAGTGTGATGTGAGGAAAAATAAACTTGTTCACACTGGTGGCTTGGGAAGTGTGGTGAACGCAGTTTAATTGAGGCATTGAAGAGGGTATTAGATGATTATTTAAACAGAAAAATGCACAAGGGTATTGGCAAAAGGTATAGGTTTGGAATTAAGTGGTACGCTCCACACATGGTCTCCCTCCTGCATCGCTACAGTTTTGTTATAATTATAAATGCAATCAACGACAACACCGGAAGGGAGTGGTTTGTTCCTGTATTTTAATATGACTTGGGAACAGCTACAAACAATGTTTTGCATAAAGCAAATGGCATGATAGAGGTGAGGGGAGAATATTTTCCAGCTACTGGAATGTCTGCTACAGAAAAGAGAACAGAAGATACCGGGGGGATACTGAGCAGCCCCGCTAACACGTGTGGGAGAGTGATAGTTTAAACTGAGGGATTTTGCGACCTTGCAGCAGAACTGGGCTGTAGGTTTAGCTCCACCTAATCTCCTGCAGACTTCCCGAACTGAGTCTATTCATTCCTCTTTCTAACAGTGGGATTGCGGGCCGTTGTGTGAAAATGCCCTTCCTTGAGCTGGAGAGTAACCTGCCGGCAGGCCAGTTCACGGAAGAACTGCTGAACAAGCTATGCTGTGCGGCCGCCAGGATCCTGGACAAACCCAGGGAGGTGGGTGCACAGTTATAGGGACTAGTCAGGGGGAGAGAGAGAGAGAGAGAGCGCTGCACTGTCTACGTGAAACTACCTTTCTGCACTTCACACCCTCTCTGCACATCGCTCCAGCCTAACTTTCAACACCAAAACTATGACTCAGGGCAAGAGTGCTGCTGAATTTGTGTACTTATTCGACTGGCGGCGTATCTCAAACATCTTTGTACTACAGTGATAATGGGAACTGCAGATGCTGGAGAATCCAAGATAATAAAGTGTGAGGCTGGATGAACACAGCAGGCCAAGCAGTATCTCAGGAGCACAAAAGCTGACGTTTCGGGCCTAGACCCTTCATCAGAGAGGGGGATGGGGAGAGGGAACTGGAATAAATAGGGAGAGAGGGGGAGGCGGACCGAAGATGGAGAGTAAAGAAGATAGGTGGAGAGGAGAGTATAGGTAGGGAGGTAGGGAGGGGATAGGTCAGTCCAGGGAAGACGGACAGGTCAAGGAGGTGGAATAGTATCAGAGATAATGGGAACTGCAGATGCTGGAGAATTCCAAGATGATAAAATGTGAGGCTGGATGAACACAGCAGGCCAAGCAGCATCTCAGGAGCACAAAAGCTGACGTTTCGGGCCTAGACCCTTCATCAGAGAGCTCTAACCCTGACCCTAACCCTAACTTCTCCCCTTCCCCCACCGCATCCCAAAACCAGCCCAGTTCGTCCCCTCCCCCCACTGAACCACACAAACAGCCCAGCTCTTCCCCTCCACTCACTGCATCCCAAAACCAGTCCAAACTGTCTCTGCCTCCCTAACCTGTTCTTCCTCTCACCCATCCCTTCCTCCCACCCCAAGCCGCACCTCCATCTCCTATCTACTAACCTCATCCCACCTCCTTGACCTGTCCGTCTTCCCTGGACTGACCTATCCCCTCCCTACCTCCCCACCTATACTCTCCTCTCCACCTATCTTCTTTTCTGTCCATCTTTGGTCCGCCTCCCCCTCTCTCCCTATTTATTCCAGAACCCTCACCTCATCCCCCTCTCTGATGAAGGGTCTAGGCCCGAAACGTCAGCTTTTGTGCTCCTGAGATGCTGCTGGGCCTGCTGTGTTCATCCAGCCTCACATTTCATTATCTTTGTACTACAGCCTGGATCTCTGATGCTAATCGTAGAATCCCCACATCGTGGAAGCAAGCCATTCGGCCCATTGAGTCCACACCGACCCCCTGAACAGCATCCCACCCAGACTCACCACCACCCCCCCACCCCTATATCTCAGCGTTTCCCATGGCTAGACCACCCTAGCCTGTATGCTATGGGTAATTTAGCATGGCCGATCCTGCACATCTTTGGACTGTGGGAGGAAACCAGAGCACCCGGAGGAAAGCCACGCAGATACTGGGAGAATGTGCAAACTCCACACAGACAGTCGCCCGAGGCTGGAATCGAACCCAGATCCCACGTGCTGTGAGGCACCTGCTAACCATGGCACCTAATGCTAATGCGTTCACTGGCAGAACAAGCAAACGAGACAGAGATATTGACAAAGTTTGAGAATGGTTGGATGACTACCTGGATGTGTCAAGAGGGAAATTAGTTCTTGGGCAGTGTACAGGAGTCAGCTAAAATCTGGGTTCTAGGTCATGGAGAATCAACGCTGGCTGGGTTTTTGTTAGCCCACTACAAAGTGTACATTCTGTTCCCTGTAAAAGAGAGCCTCACTGCCTAAGTACAGTCCAAAGACCATGGTGCAGGTTAACAGAAAATAAGCTTCAGTAAATACTTTTCAATCCAAGTATGATGAGGGATTGTTTAGAGTTTAACTTGATAAAATGGCAATAGTTATCAACGTGAAGAACTGCTAAGTGGCTCACTCACAGGCGCCCCATTGTGATCTCTAAATACCTTCAAGTCAGATCACACAAAGAAACAGTGTGATAAAGGTGAGGTGAGATATCAGAGATAACAAGGTGTAGAGCTGGATGAACACAGCAGGCCTAGCAGCATCTTAGGAGCACAAAAGCTGACGTTTCGGGCCTAGACCCTTCATCAGAAAAGGGGGAGGGGGAGAGGGTTCTGAAATATATAGGGAGAGGATCGAAGATCGATAGAGGAGAAGATAGGTGGAGAGGAGACAGACAAGTTAAAGAGGCGGGGATGGAGCCTGTAGAGGTGAGTGTTGGTGGGGAGGTCGGGAGGAGATAGTTCAGTCCAGGGAGGACGGACAGGTCAAGGAGGTGGGATGAGGTTAGTAGGTAGGAGATGGATGTGCGGCTTGGGGTGGGAGGAAGGGGTGGGTGAGAGGAAGAACAGGTTAGGGAGGCAGAGACAGGTTGGACTGGTTTTGGGATGCAGTGGGTGGAGGGGAGACTTCTTCCCTTCCCCCACCGCATCCCAAAACCAGCCCAGATCGTCCCCTCCCCCCACTGAACCACACAACCAGCCCAGCTTTTCCCCTCCACCCACTGCATCCCAAAACCAGTCCAACCTGTCTCGTGCCTCCCTAACCTGTTCTTCCTCTCACCCATCCCTTCCTCCCACCCCAAGCCGCACCTCCATCTCCTACCTACTAACCTCATCCCACCTCCTTGACCTGTCCGTCTTCCCTGGACTGACCTATCCCCTCCCTACCTCCCCACCTATACTCTCCTCTCCACCTATCTTCTTTTCTCTCCATCTTCGGTCCGCCTCCCCATCTCTCCCTATTTATTCCAGAACCCTCACCCCATCCCCCTCTCTGATGAAGGGTCTAGCCCGAAACGTCAGCTTTTGTGCTCCTGAGATGCTGCTGGGCCTGCTGTGTTCATCCAGCCTCACATTTTATTATCTTTGTACTACAGCCTGGATCTCTGATGCTAATCGTAGAATCCCCACATCGTGGAAGCAAGCCATTCGGCCCATCGAGTCCACACTGACCCCCTGAACAGCATTCCACCCAGACTCACCACCACCCCCCCACCCCTATATCTCAGCGTTTCCCATGGCTAACCCACCCTAGCCTGTACGCTATGGGTAATTTAGCATGGCCGATCCTGCACATCTTTGGACTGTGGGAGGAAACCGGAGCACCCGGAGGAAAGCCACGCAGATACTGGGAGAATGTGCAAACTCCACACAGACAGTCGCCCGAGGCTGGAATCGAACCCAGGTCCCACGTGCTAATGCTAATGCGTTCACTGGCAGAACAAGCAAACGAGACAGAGATCTTGACAAAGTTTGAGAATGGGTTGGATGACTACCTGGACGTGTCAAGAGGGAAATTAGTTCTTGGGCAGTGTACAGAAGTCAGTTAAGATCTGGGTTCTAGGTCCTAGAGAATCAACACTGGCTGGGTTTTTGTTAGCCCACTACAAAGTGTACATTCTGTTCCCTGTAAAAGAGAGCCTCACTGCCTAAGTACAGTCCAAAGACCATGGTGCAGGTTAACAGAAAATAAACTTCAGTAAATACTTTTCAATCCAAGTATGATGAGGGATTGTTTAGAGTTTAACTTGATAAAATGGCAATAGTTATCAACGTGAAGAACTGCTAAGTGGCTCACTCACAGGCGCCCCATTGTGATCTCTAAATACCTTCAAGTCAGATCACACAAAGAAACAGTGTGATAAAGGTGAGGTGAGATATCAGAGATAACAAGGTGTGGAGCTGGATGAACACAGCAGGCTTAGCAGCATCTTAGGAGCACAAAAGCTGACGTTTCGGGCCTAGTCCCTTCATCAGAAAAGGGGGAGGGGGAGAGGGTTCTGAAATATATAGGGAGAGGCGGATCGAAGATCGATAGAGGAGAAGATAGGTGGATAGGAGACAGACAAGTTAAAGAGGTGGGGATGGAGCCTGTAGAGGTGAGTGTTGGTAGGGAGGAGATAGGTCAGTCCAGGGAGGACAGACAGGTCAAGGGGTCGGGATGAGGTTAGTAGGTAGGAAATGGAGGTGCGGCTTGAGGTGGGATGAGGGGCTAGGTGAGAGGAAAAACAGGTTAGGGTGGTGGGGACAAGCTGGGCTGATTTTGAGATGCGGTAGGGGGAGGGGAGATTTTGAAGCTTATGAAATCCACATTGGTACCATTGGGCTGCAGGGTTCCCAAGTGGAATATGAGTTGCCGTTCTTCCTCTATCAGCACCAGTTCTCTGTAAGTCTTCCTGGTTGAAAGGTTAGAGTATTGTGTTTGTTACTGAGGATTAGAACTGTGGAAGTTTACACAGAACAGAATCCACATGTTGGTCACAACAATTTCTTTGCATATCAACAGGGAAGACCAATAAAAGCACGCCAGAATTTGAAATTCAGTTTGAGGAGAAAAAACTTGAGTCCCACATTGGTGTTCTGTTGTTAAACAACGGACGTGGATAGATCTGGCCCTAGTGAACTGGGCAGAAACACTAAAAGGTAGGAACATTGATGAACAGTGGCAGGCAGTCAAAGAGATATTTAATTCCTCCAAACTAAAAGATATTCCAGACAGTAAGAAAGATTTTAAGTTGGTGAAAAACTATCCGTGTGCTAAGCAAGGAGGTTAAAGATAACATAAGGGCAAAAAAAAATTGATCGCTGGCAGGCTGGGGGATTGGGCAACTCTTAAAGATCAACAAAGAGTTACTAAAAAAAAGTAGTTTAAAAAGCAAAGGTTAATTATTAAAGAAGACTCACACAAAGTATAAAAACAATAACAAAAACTGCGGGTCGGGACTCTTTTTCAGAAATGGGGGAGGAGGAAGAGAGCTCAGAAATAAACAGAGATGGGGGTGGGACTGGGGAATGTAGGTGGCATGGTGATGTGATAGGCAATGGTTGGGTTGGAGGAGTGGATAGGTGGGAGAGAAGATAGACAGGTTATGTCAGGTCAAGGAAGCGGAGATGAAAGGGAGGGTTGGTCATGGGATGAGGCCAAGGGTGGGGAAAATTTGAATCTGGTAAAGTCCACATTTAGGCTATTGGGCTGTAGGCTGTATTGGAGACAGCTCAGAGTAAGGTCCTTAGATTAATTCCAGGGATGAAAGGCTTGTTTTAAGAGGAGAGGTAGAGCCATTTAGATCTATACTTGCTAGAGTTTAGAAAGATGAGATCTAATTGAGATATAAGGTTGCCATTGTCCTACAGGAACATACCCAGACCTACTGGGCTGCTCTCTCAGAGAGAAACAACTGGTGGTTTAACCTGATGGTCACCAACCTGAGGTTGAGAAGGAGAATCCTTCCGGATAACCTTGGCAAGTATGGGAATTGAACATCACTGCATCAGCCATCCAGCCCACTGAGCTAACTGACCCCCAGCTGAGGTATATAAGATGCTAAAGGGGTTTGACAAAGTAGATGCAGACCAGGTGTTTCCCTTTGTGGGACAATCTAGAATGAGAGGCCATAGTTTTCGGTTTAAAGTTGACGGATTTAATTCAGAGATGAGGAAAAATTACTTCCCTCAAAGGGCTGTGAACCTGTTGAAATCACGAGCCCAGAGTGTGGGGGGCACCCGACAGTGAAAGGAGGAGACAGGCAGGTTTTTAATTAATAATGGGTTGCACGGTTTACGGGGAGCGGGCCAGAAAGTGGAGTTGAGGACAAGAGGAAATCAGCCATGGTCATATTAAGTGGTGAAGCAGAACCCAGAGATTGAATGCCCTATTCCTGCTCCTAATTCTTACGTAACAATGACTTGGGGTATTTCACAGAAAGGCAATCAGACAGAATTGTGAGTCACACCAAAGGAGGGGGCATGATCCAATGCTTGGTCAGAGAGTTGGTTTTATATGGTGCCTTAAAGGAGACAAGAAAGTGGCATTTGTGGGAGTTTAGGTGGGGGTGTTTCCAGTATGGGAACTATGTGATTAAAGGTACTGTTATCAGCATGGGGTAAAGAGATGGGAGCGACAGTCACAGCCAGAATTCTAAGAATAAGAAGTTTCCACAGAATTATTGAACTGAAGGAGAGGTTAGAGAGAGACGAAAACAAAGAACATGTGAGATTTAAACACGAAGGTTCAGCGTTTTATACTGGAGGCATGGAAAAACAAAGTGCCTATGTAAATCAACGCCTGTTACAGCAAACTGCATTAGAAACCTTTCTCAAATTTCCTCTTAGCCCCTGGTGTTCTGGCAAAAGAATCTTGTGTTCTCACTCATGACCATCTCTGCCATCTGTGTAATCATTCCAGTGAAGTTATACCGGGTTATGTTTGCTATGTCTGCTTTGTAATGCACCCAAAGTTGTGGTCAAGCTGCTCTCAAACCATATTAACTATGTCCCTTTCAACTTTGTACATGTCCAATATGCTACAAGCTTAACCTGCACTGGGAATTTTGTGTCTCTGAAAAGAAATGAAGTGTAATCAATTTGTACATCTCAGAATGATCCTGGTGTTTACATGTTGCCATCTATGGTAGTGCCATATACCATAGAATCACCCACCTCCTCCTGCTATACGGGCAGACAAGCTTGGGAATTCTGGAATTCTCCTCCCTTCCTAACTCCTTCCTCTTTTTAAACAACTTATTTTTCACCTTTAACATAATAAAGTGACCCATGGTGTTTTGCAAGAATGTTATGAAACAAAATATGACTCAAAGCCACAGTAGCACATTATGTTCGATAGGCAAAACCTTGATCAAATAGCAGTGTTTGAAAGAAGGCAAGTGAGATAGAGAGATTTGGGAAGGGAATTATAGGGAACTCTGTTTTCTCTCTACAGATACTGCCAGATCTGCTGAGTTTCTCCAGCAATGTCTTTTTTTTTGTGTGTTTCAGATCTCCAGCATCCTCAGTTCTTGGTTTTATTCCGGATCTTGGATAAGCAGCCTGACAGTTTTGGGATTAAGGGGTCAGAAGGGGTGGAGCTGCCTAAATTCTGCATACTCGTGGAAACTGGCACCACGTTTTTGGAAGATATAGCCAAGGGACTGTACGTCACATAGGATGTCATTTGTGACATAATTAAGAGCCATTTCTGTATTGCGGCTGGATGAGAAACCTGATTGGAGCCATTCAAACATGGAGAACCAAGTCAGGTGGGCAGAATAAATGGAGGCAAATTTAGGAAGGAAAGAGGGAATGGAGTTGGGGCAGAAATTTGCAAAAACAGAAATAGTGACAGCAGATTTGAAGGAGAGAGGGATATACCTGAACCCTGTGAACAATATTAACTAACATGGAAGCCAGGAAGGAAAGTGAGGTTATGTGAGTAGTTTAAGATCCTCTTTAAAATATTATTTCTGAAACAAAGATTTTTCTGCTTACAGAGAATTAACATGAGTGTGAAACCAGGCCTGCTCATGACCGTTGGAGGCAGCACAGCCCCCTGTGCCCAACTGATCGTGTCTTCCATTGGTGTGGTGGGCACAGCTGAGCAGAACAAGCAACACAGTGCCAAGTTCTTTGAGTTCCTCACACAAGAACTGGGTCTAGCCCCAGACAGGTAAGTGTGAGGGTTCAGAGTCTTGTGGTCGAGATCACATCTGTGCTTCTGGTGGTAGCCCTCTCTCATCTCTATGGCACTGGGTTGCGATGCGATGTTATTCGTGGTGCTGACCTTGCATTTTTATAGGGCCTGTCAAAACCTCAGGGCCCGAACCACTTTGCAGCCAAATAAGTACTCACGGTCTGTAACCAGGATAGATTTTCTCAGTTCAGCCTTTTGCACACAGATTGGCTGTGTCGTGTGAAAAATCACTAGTGTGTATCTGTAGCGTAAGGTGTGGGACTTATTGAAGCATGCATGACATTATTTCTTTTGCCACTGAAAATTCTGATTTAATTTGAGATTTTGGCTTTGCCAACTATCTGACTGCAGTGTGCTTGGGTTTTTCCACTTTCAATACTGCATCCCTAAATCCATGTCACACAGCAATCAAGGTTAAAATATTTTAACCTAAAGCACTGACAACTAGAATGCCCAGGAAAGAGAGCAGCCCAATGGAGACTTATGCTAGAGTCCAAAGGAGCAAACCGTCGCGAGAAATTTGGTCATTAATAGCAATCCAACTGACGCTGCACCAGGAATCAGCTAACTGACAGACCAAGGTTTAAAACTGAGGTGTAATCAGTTTTTGCATCTGTGATACTTGACTGAAACGTGAGTTCATGAGTGGAGAAGTTACATTATTAATTTATCTTTATCCATCCATATAACTCCAATCACGTAGGTCAAGTAGCTGTTTCATTCTGCTTTATTGGAGATGGTACATTTGGAGCTTTTGAAGGGTGTTGTTCATGCATCTCGAACATGCACGTAAGACCTGTTTTTAAATGCTTGGGAAATCACAGTGAATGGGAATGTTGTTTTGAATTTTGTATATATCCCACGAGGCTTCATACTGTTATCCCAAGCATGTGGCAATGATAACCCTAACTGATAATCATTAAGTGTTTCATAACTATAATTTGCTGCATATTAACCTTTCAATTATTTCTTTCCAGGATCCTGATTCGATTTTACCCAATAGAGAAGTGGCAGATAGGGAAAAATGGGACTGTCATGACTTTTCTGTAAACAAACTCTGGACTGAAGTCTTGTGTGTTGACACATATACGTTTGTCCTACCCTGCCTACCAGTTTGTACTACCAGTTGTGTTCTTGAATGCAGCACTACAGTACCTAACATTAAACAATTCCAGTGATGCAGTGAACTTTAATCTTGACACTAATTCAATGCAAAATGAGTCAGAAGTAAAGAAATGAATTTGGAGTCACAGAAATCAGCTCCTCTCCCAATATTAGAAGAATCCTTGGCTTAGGGAGTGAGTTCTGGACAACAATTACTGATCTCTGGCTAACAAGTTGCAAGGCTCTGTAATATATCTGTAGATATCAGTAGATAAGGATCGCCATATAAATACAATGATGGCCAGTCAGCTGAAGTCCATTGCTTAGTATCTGTTGTGCTTTTGACTAGCACGAATACATTGGAGTCCATTGTGCAGAAATCATTGCGTTACACGCTGGTTTCAACAAAATACTCTCACTTGTAGAAATATGTAAGATAACCAATGAACAAGAAAGGGAGGAAATGGCTGGGAGAAAATTGTTACTCACATGAAGAGAACGCAGAGATACTAGGAAATTGCCATCTTGGGTCACATCAAGTTTTCAGAGGTTAACCCCGATTAACTACCTTAGTGGCACTGCAACTGGAAAGCCGATGCGCCCTGACAACATTCCAGTGGAGTACTATGCAGAACTAGCTGTGCCCTAATCAAGCTGTTCCCGTACAGCTACATTGATGGCCCATATCCAGCACTGTGGAAAATTTCCCTGGTACATCTTGTTCACAAAGGGCAAGTCAATTACCACACCACAGTCAACTCTCACTCATCAGTGAAGTGATGGAAGTGGTCACCATTAGTTCTATCAAGAGGCACTTACTCAGCAATAACCTGTTCACTACTGTTTGGGTTCTGCCAGCACCCCTCAGCTCCTGACATCATTACCCTTGATTTATACATGGACACTCCAAACCCCAGAGGGGAGGTGAGAGTGACTGGCCTCAACATCAAGCCAGCACATTGACTAAATGTGTCACAGCTTTCCAAGGTAGGATTTGGTCAAATGTGACATCAAAAAGCCTAGCAAAACTGAAACCAAAAAGGCAATGGTTGTGGTTGTTGGAAGTCAGTATTCTCAGTCACATGGCATTGCTGCAGGAGTCTAATGGAACATTCTCCATTGCAGCTTCAGCTACACACAGGAAACTCAACCATCACGATGAAGTAGCCCACTCAACTACCACACTGTTGATTACCTTAAACATTCATTCCCTCTACATGGTGGTAGTAGTGTGTACTATCTACAAGATACCCTGCAGTAACTCATTGGGGCTCCTTCAACAGTGCCGTTGTGCAAACTCTACCAACAAGAAGGACAACAGGAGAAGATGTAAGAGTACACCAAACTTGCAAGTTCCCACCAAGCCACACACCATCCTTACTTGGAAGTATATCACCATTTCTTCACGGTTGCTGAGTCAGAATCCTGAAATGCTCTCTATAACAGCACCATGGGTGCATTTACATCACATGGCCTGCAGCAGTTCAAAAAGGCAGCTCACTACCACCTTCTCAAGGGTAGTTAGGGATGGACAATAAATGTTAGCCCGTATCCCATTAAAGAATCCAAAGAAAACTTTTCTCAGTACATCAGAAAAATAGTAACAAGGCTGAGACTAAACTTTCATGTACAATCTATTTGAGAAATTAAGGACTGAAGAATAACATGGCACATTTTTGGAACACCTAAAACTGACTTTGAGGGCATTTGAGTCATTAGAAATTTGGACATGCGCGCATCATATTCGGGTACATGGGTCAGCATAGTATGTAGCTGAAAATATTGCAGCCCTGACAAAATAGAACATAGAACAATACAGCACAGAACAGGCCCATTCAGCCCTCGATGTTGCACCGACCTGTGAACTAATCTAAGCCCATCCCCCTAAATTACCTAAATAACCTACATTATATTAGTCTGGTTTGTTATGGGTATGGGATCCTTTACACATCCTGTCGTAGGGTGGCGACTCCATCTTCAAAAGGAACTGATACCCGAAAAGCACAATCCGCTGTTACCTCTGAGACAGACCATAACAGGAAGACACGACACAGCCAAAATCACTAGCCACCCTATCGTACATCAAGGACATTTCAGAGATGACCACAAGATTACACAGATCCCCAGGTATCAAAAGTAGACCACAAACAACAACGTAGTATACAAAATACCATGCAAGGACTGTGAGAAACATTACATGGGCCAAACCAGAAGAAAACTGGCAATACAGATACACAAACACTGATTAGCCACCAAGAAACACGACCAATTCTCACTTGTCTCACTACACACGCACGACGTGGGGCACGAATATGACTGGAACAACACATCAATAATCGCACAAGCCAAACAGAGACACACCAGGGAATTCCTGGAGGCCTGGCACTCTAACCAGAACTCTATCAACAAACACATTGAATTCGACCCTTTGTACAAACCACTGAAAAACAGAACTGGAAGTAACAGAGCAACCACCCCAGCAAATGGAGGCATATAAATAACAAGTGAGACAGAACACCAACACTTCACCGGACGCACACTGATGATGTTATCTGGCGGGGTGACAAAACATTTGCAACCAAACCCACCAGCTCAGCAACCAAGTCTACAACATCAGAGTCATGGAGTAATACATTATCGAAACAGGCCCTTTGAGCCAAACTGGTCCATACTGACCATGGTGCCCTCTCAGCTAGTTCCAATTGCCTGCATTTGGTCCATTTCCCTCTAAACCTGTCTCATACATGTACATATTCAAATGTTTTTTAAATATTACTATTGTACCTGCTTCATCCACTTTCTCTGGCAGCCCATTCCATTTACGCACCACTCACTGCGTGAAGAAGTTGCCCCTCAGGTCCTTCTTAAATCTTTCCCCTCTCACCCTGAACCTAAACCATGTAGTTTTCAATTCCCCATCCCTGGGGAAAGAGTGCATGCATTCATCCTATCTATGCCCGTCATGATTTTATACACCTCAATAAGGTCACCCCTCAATCTCCTACATTCCAAGGAATAAAGTCCTATCCTGTCCAACCTTTCACTATAACTCAGGCCCACTAGTCCTGGCAACATCCTCATAAATTTTCTTTGCACACTTTCCAGTTCAACTATGTCTTTCCTACGACATGGCGACCAAAACCGTACACAACATTCCAAATGCGGCCTCACCAATGTCTTATACAACTGTAACATAATTTCCCAGCTCCTATACTCAGTGCCTCAACCGATGAAGGCCAGCATGCTAAATGCCTTCTTTATCACCCTGTCCACCTGTGATCCCGCTTTCAATGAACTATGTACTCGTATTCCCAGGTCCCTCTGTTCCAGGACACTCCTCAGGACCTTACCATTTACTGTATAAGTCCTACCTTGATTTGACTTTCCAAAGTACAACACTTTGCAATTATCTGTATTGAACTGCATTTGCCAATTGTCAGCCCGCTTTCCCATTTGATCGAGATCCCTCTGTAATTTTTGATAACCTGCACTATCAGCAATACCTCCTAATTTTGTATCATCTGCAAACTTACTAATCATTGCCTTGTATATTCACATGCAGATCATTTATGAAAATGAAAAATAACAAAGGTCCCAGCACCGACCCCTGTGGCACAACAATAGCCACAGCCTCCAGGCTGAGAAACAACCTTCAACCATCATTCTTTGCTTCCTACCATCGAGCCAATTTTGAATCCATTTAGCTCGCTCTCCCTGGATCTCGTGTGACCGAACCTTCATGACTAGGCTGCCATGCGGGACCTTGTCAAGAGCTTTACTAATTCGATATAGACAACATCCACTGCTCGATCCTCATCCATCCTCTTGGTTATCTCTTTGAAAAATTCTAAAAGATTTGTTAGACATTTCTTCACACGCACAAATCCATGCTGACTATCCCTAATCAGACCTTGGCCATCCAAATGTTGACTGATCCTGTCCCTCAGTACCCTCTCCAATAACTTGCCTACCTCTGATGTCAGGCTGACCGGGCTGCAGTTCCCTGGCTTGTCTTTGCTACCTTTCTTAAACAATGTTGAACAACATTAGCCACTTCCCAGTCTTCTGGAACTTTACCAGTCGCTAAAGATGAAGCAAAAATCTCTGCAAGGGCCTCTGCAATTTCTTCCGTAGCCTCCCAAAACATCCGGAGATAGACTTGATTGGGCCCAAGGGATTTATCCACCTTAATACGTTTTAGGGCTGCAAACATCTCCTCCCTGATATTGTGTATCCGGTCCAGAACTTGTTTCCATTATTTCCTTGGCATCCAAGATTCTCTCCTTAGTAAACACTAAGGAAAAATATTCATTAAAAATCTCCCCATCTCCTGTGGCTCCACACACACATGGCCAAGCTGATCTTTAAGGGGACCCTAATTTGGGGTGGCTCAGTGGTTAGCACTGCAGCCTCACAGCACCAGGGACCCGGGTTCAATTCAAGCCTCAGGTGACTGTCTGTGTGGAGTTTGCACATTCTCCCTGTGTCTGTGTGAATTTCCTTCAGGTGCTCCAGTTTCCTCCCACAGTCCAAAGGTCTGCAGGTTAGGTGGATTAGCCATGCTAAACTGCCCATCGTGTTCAGGGATGTGGAGATTAGGTGGGTTATGTGGCTGGGTTGGTGAGGACTTGTTGGTTCAAAAGGCCTGTTTCCATACTGTAGGGATTCTATGATCTATTCTCTCTCTTGCCACCCTTTTCCTCTTAAATTGCTATGGAACCTCTTGAGATCATCTTTAACTTTATCTGACAGATCCATCTCATACCCTCTTTTTGTTCTTCTGATTTCCCTTGTGTGTGGTCCTACACTTTTCATAGTCATCTAGGGATCCAATTGAGCCCGAGAGCTTAAACCCAATGTATGCCTTCTTTTTCCTGACCAGAGCCTCAATATCCCTCATGAGTCAGGAATCCCTAAACCTGCCAGCTTTTCCCTTCACCCTAACTAGGACTCTTGATATTACACTTTTAAAAGCATCCCATTTGCCAATCGTTCCTTTTCCTTCAAACCGACTCACCCAGTTGACCTCTGCCTGATCCTGCCTAATGTCCCCAAAACTGGCCCTGCTCCAGTTCTTAACCTTAACGCGTGGACCTGTCCTATCTTTTTCCATGAGTATGTTAAAACTGAAAGAGTTACGGTCACTGGACCCAAAGTGCTCTCTGACTGACACTTTAATCACTTGCCCAACCTTGTTTCCTAAGAGGAGGTCCAGTGTTGCACCCTCCGAAGTAGGGCCCTCGACATATTGATTTTGGAAACTTTCTTGGACACATTTGACAAATTCCACGCCATCAGGGCCTTGACTGGGTAACCCAGTCAATACAGAGGAAATTAAACTCTCCAGTCAATGCTACTCTGTTATTCCTGTAGGTATCTGCAATCTCTCTCCACATCTGCTCCTCCAGTACCTGCTGGCTATTTGGGGTCTGCAATACAAGTCCCAACAGAGTGACCATCTCCTTCTTGTTTCTAAGTTCTAATCATATGGCCTCATTTGATAAAAACCAAAAGAACTGCGGATGCTGTAAATCAGGAACAAAAACAAAGTTGCTGGAAAAGCTCAGCAGGTCAGGCAAAACCTGTGAAGGAAAAAAACAGTTAGCTTTTCGGGTCCGGTGACCCTTCCTCAGAACAGTGCTGAGGAAGAGTCACCAGACCCAAAATGTTAACTCTGTTTTTTTCCTTCACAGATGCTGCCAGACTTGCTGAACTTTTCCAGCAACTTTGTTTTGGGCCTCATTTGATGACTTCATAAGAATATCATCTCTAAGAACTGTTGTTATGTCCTCCCTTATCAAAACACCAACTCCCCCTCCTCACTTACTTTAGTTCTGTCACATCTGTAGTTTCTGTATCCTGGAATACTGAGCTCCCGGTTCTGCCCTTCTCTCAGCCCTGGTCCCATTATGTCTGTAACATCCCGGTCCGCTGGGGCCAATCCATGCTCTGAGTGCATCTGCCTTACCAGTCAGGCCTTGTGCGTTGAAATAAATACACTTTAAACCAGAAGTCTTTTCCTTCCCTTTCCTGCGCCCCTGGCTATCCTGAAGAGTAAACTTGCTCTCCATGGCTAATATATTTTCCCCTGATTTTTTTGCTGGCCCCTCTTCTTCAGAGTCTCATCTCCCTGCCAAACTAGTTTAAACCCTCCCCAGGTAACACAAGCAAATCTCCTTGTGAGGATATTGGACCCTCTCCAGTTCAAGTGCAACCCGTCTCCTCTACTCCAGAAGATCCAAAAACTGAAAACTCTGCCCCCCTATACCAGCTCCTCAACCACATATTCATTTGGCCTATCTCTCTATTTCTATCCCCACTGGCGCGTGGCTCTGGGAGTTATCAGAGATCACTACCCTTGAGATCCTGCTTACCTAACTCTGTATACTCGTTGCGCAGGACCCCAACCCTTTGTTTACGTATGTTATCGGTACCGATGTGCACAATGACCTCTGGCTGTTCAGCTTCCCCCTTCAGAATGTTCTGCAACCAAGCAGAGGCATCCTTGACCCTGGCATCCGGGAAACAACACACCATCCTGGTGAAACAACACACCTCTGATGAAGGGTCTAGGCCCGAAACGTCAGCTTTTGTGCTCCTGAGATGCTGCTTGGCCTGCTGTGTTCATCCAGCTCCACACTTTGTAAATGAAATGTGAGGCTGGATGAACACAGCAGGCCCAGCAGCATCTCAGGAGCACAAAAGCTGACGTTTCAGGCCTAGACCCTTCATCAGAGAGGGGGATGGGGTGAGGGCTCTGGAATAAATAGGGAGAGAAGGGAAGCGGACCGAAGATGGAGAGAAAAGAAGATAGGTGGAGAGGACAGTATAGGTGGGGAGGTAGGGAGGGGATAGGTCAGTCCAGGGAAGACAGATAGGTCAAGGAGGTGGGATGAGGTTATTAGGTAGGAGATGGAGGTGCGGCTTGGGGTGGGAGGAAGGGATGGGTCAGAGGAAGAACAGGTTAGGGAGGCAGAGACAGGTTGGACTGGTTTTGGGATGCAGTGGGTGGAGGGGAAGAGCTGGGCTGGTTGTGTTGTGCAGTGGGGGGAGGGGACGAACTGGGCTGGTTTTGGGATGCGGTGGGGGAAGGGGAGATTTTGAAGCTGGTGAAGTCCACATTGATACCATTGGGCTGCAGGGTTCCCAAGCGGAATATGAGTTGCTGTTCCTGCAACCTTCGGGTGGCATCATTGTGGCACTGCAGGAGGCCCATGATGGACATGTCAGCTAAAGAATGGGAGGGGGAGTGGAAATGGTTTGCGACTGGGAGGTGCAGTTGGTTATTGCGAACCGAGCGGAGGTGTTCTGCAAAGCGGTCCCCAAGCCTCCGCTTGGTTTCCCCAATGTAGAGAAAGCCACACCGGGTACAGTTGATGCAGTATACCACATTGGCAGATGTGCAGGTGAACCTCTGCTTAATGTGGAAAGTCACCTTGGGGCCTGGGATAGGGGTGAGGGAGGAGGTGTGGGGGCAAGTGTAGCATTTCCTGCAGTTGCAGGGGAAGGTGCCGGGTGTGGTGGGGTTGGAGGGCAGTGTGGAACGAACAAGGGAGTCACGGACAGAGTGGTCTCTCCGGAAAGCAGACAGGGGTGGGGACGGAAAAATGTCTTGGGTGGTGGGGTCAGATTGTAGATGGCGGAAGTGTCGGAGGATGATGTGTTGTATCCGGAGGTTGGTGGGGTGGTGTGTGAGAACGAGGGGGATCCTCTTTGGGCGGTTGTGGTGGGGGCAGGGTGTGAGGGATGTGTTGCGGGAAATGCGGGAGACGCGGTCAAGGGCGTTCTCAACCACTGTGGGGGGAAAGTTGCGGTCCTTGAAGAACTTGGACATCTGGGATGTGCGGGAGTGGAATGCCTCATCGTGGGAGCAGATGCGGCGGAGGCAGAGGAATTGGGAATAGGGGATGGAATTTTTGCAGGAGGGTGGGTGGGAGGAGGTGTATTCTAGGTAGCTGTGGGAGTCGGTGGGCTTGAAATGGACATCAGTTACAAGCTGGTTGCCTGAGACGGAGACTGAGAGATCCAGGAAGGTGAGGGATGTGCTGGAGATGTCCAGGAAGGTGAGGGATGTGCTGGAGATGTCCAGGAAGGTGTCTCTTCTGAAGCCACAGAATCTCCTGTCTGTCTTCCTCACAACTAAGTCTCCTATCGGTATCGCTCTGCCTGACTGCACCCTTTCCCTCTGAGCCTCAAAGCCGGTCACAGTGCCACTGACCTGCTGGTCGCCCCTGAAAGATCATCCCACCCACAACAGTATCCAAAACGGTGTACCTGTCATTGAGGAATGACCTCAGGGGAACCGTTTACTATTTGTCTTCCCCCTTTACTTCTTCTCGTGGTCACCCAGCTCCCTGCAACCTGCGCCTTAGGAGTGACCACTTCATTATAGCTCTTATCAATGACATTCTCTGCATATTTTCAACTAAGGAGGGAGTGTAGTGTACTGCAAGATCTGGGTAGTTTGTTATACTGTTATGAAATTGGGCTGAGCACATGCTAATCATGTCTTGGAATTCCACTGTGACAAATCTCAGCCGCTTGGATTTAAGGTGAGAGGGGTAAGATTTAAAAGGGACTTAAGGGGCAACATTTTCACTCAGTGGGTGGCGCATGTATGGAATGGTGAAGGCAGGTACAACATTTATAAAACATCTGGGTGGGTACATGAATAGGAAGAGTTTAGAGGGATAAGGCCCAATGTTGGCAAATGGGACTAGCTTAATTTTGGATATCTGGTCTGCACGGACGAGTTGGACTGAAGGATCTGTTTCAGTGCTGTACAACTCTGTGACTGTAGTCAACGGCAGCATATTTCCCATGACAAATGGACTGTAATGGATTGGACTGTAATGCATATACAGCAGTATGCCATACCAATCTCACAACTGCACCATATGCCAGATCCAAACACAGCAAACACACTTCATGTGCAACATGCAGTAATAGTCATAAACGTTTTGGTTGCAAATGCAATAACAAGCATGCAATCCATCACGTCTGCATTGGTCAAGATCAATCACCTAATTATGATAATCCTATTTATGAGCACTTGGCTTGGTATGCCTTGGCATTGCCAGTGGGCATCTAAATACTTCTGAGATATCATGAAGGTTTTCTGTCTTTACCACCTTCCCAGGTAGCGAGTTCTAGATTCCCACCGTCCTCTGAGTGAAAAGATTTTTCCTCACATCGCCTCTAAACCTTCCACCCCTCATCTTAAATCTGGTTAATGGTCCCTTCATCAAGATGAAATATTGCTTCCTGTCATGTCCTTCATAATTTTGTACATTTTAATCATGTCCCTTCTCAGCTCCAAGGTCATAGCGTATTCTGGGAACTCAGTAATATGCAACATTTAAAATTTGAAAGGGAGGGAGGGAGTGCAGTAAACTTCAAGAACTGGGAAGCTGGTTAAACTGTTGTGACGCTGGGCTGAGCTCGTGCTAATCATGTCTCAGAGCAATACATAACAACACATGTGCCCTGGCGTGTTGGTCGGTGTGTTCGGGGTTCACTTCCCACAGCAGTCCTTCAGCACGAACTATCAGGCTAACCCTTCCGGGATACGGTTATGGGGATGAGGCATTGAACTCTGTGCAGCATTCCTATGGCCTGTCCAACACTTATTCCCAGGGACAACATGGTGGCTCAGTGGGTAGCGCTGCCGCCTCGCCGCGCCAGGGACTTGGGTTCGATTCCACCCTCAGGTGACTGTCTGTGTGGAGTTTGCACGTTGTCTGCGTGGGTTTCCTCCCACAGTCCAGAGATGTGCGGGTTGGGGTGGACTGGCACATGGTGCCCAGGGATGGGTGGGCTGGCCATGGGGAAACGCAGTGGGGTGGGTGGAGGGGCCTGGGTGGGAGGCTGATGTGAAGGGCCGGATGGCCTGTCCCCACACCGTAGGGGACTCTAGGATTATAACTCTCTGTCGAAGATAAGTGAAGGTGGGCGGCGTCTTTCCAACATGCCCGCAAAAACCAGCTGTGGGGAGGAGGCAGGCGCGATCGGAATGCAGCTCTTCCATGGCACCCGAGCAGGCGGATTCACACGGAGGCAACTGCATGTACGTGTGTGTGGGGAATAAATACCAGAACAGGAGCAGAGGCCGATACTGATAGCCGGCCACTCGGCCCGTCGCCCCCGTGGTGTCATTCCTCAGCAGAGGTTGCTCCCTCCTGCGTCAGCGCCGGCCGCCATTTTGTGATCGGGCGGGTACGGCGATGAGAGACAAAATGGCGGCCGGCGGGCCGGGAGGCCCAGGCTTCAGAGCCAACCTCGGGGGGCCCGGACTCTCTTCAACCAAGGTAGGCGGTACTCATTAACTCCTCACTGGATAGCCTCCCGAGCCCGTACTCCCAGCCCTGAACGCTAAGGGTCGCGTTTTCAGTTGTATATTTGCTTCCTCTCGACTACCGAAGGGGCTTTCTGCAGTCTTTGTTATTGTTTCAGCGCACACCGCCACCTCAACAACAACAAAATAATAAATAACACCAGCACTCTGTTAGTTTTAGTTATATTTTTCCAATCAGCCAGCTCAGTGATGCTGTCACCCAGTTCTGGGGCAGGTGGGACTTGAACCTGGGTCTCCTGGTCTACACGCAAGGACACTACCACAACAGCCCTTGCCATTTATTTTCTTTTTAAATCTTATTTCTCAACAATCTGTTCAGAGAGGGTATCATCCACCTCTGGGGTAGGTGGGACTTGAACCTGGGTCACTTGGTCTATTACAAAAGCCCTTATCACTGATTTTAGATGCTGCATCGAGTTACATCTTACATGAGACCTACTTAAATACTCAAATCTGACTTCTTCCCCTCCCTCTCCTTCCTCTTTTTTTTAGCTTCTCTAATTCCTTTTAACCCTTCCTGGTTCCTTAAATCCACCTATTAGAATTGATCCTCGCATTCCCAAACCACTCCCAAGGTCCAAAATTCCTTCAGTTCCCATTGTTCCTCCCATCCCTTCACCTTTCCAAGTCCTACTGCCACTCTGATTCATATGTAATCTGCATATTTCCATGATCCTCCTGAACCCCCTCCCACATTATCTGTATGAGGCATGGGGTTCAAGGTCCGCATGCATACCGATGAGAATCCTCCACCGCTCATGTTGTCAGATAGACTCTGATATCATTGTGCATGAACAAAACGTAAGGAGGTGAGTTGGGGCCATGTTCCGTAAACATTCCACAATGTTGTGATACCCTCCTACATTAGTCAAGACATAGTTCAGGTGAGATGCAGTCTTATGGGACAGCAGAAAAACCATTACACAAACCATACTTTTAAAAAATCTGGAACATTTTGGTCCAATAATCCTCTGGTGATAGAAACCAGTCCAGGAAAACACGCTGATTCTGATGTATTTGTTTGTGTCTCCCTGTCTCTTCTGTGGTGTAACTTCCTGCACAAACGGGAACTGATCCAGCTTCCTCAATCTTGAATTTACACTGAATAAGTTTTCAGTAGGTTACGATCATGTAACTTGTTCCATTGCTCTGCAATTCCATCAGCAGTTCAACCTGTTGTCTTGATGTTCCAAGTAGCCTGCACACTTAATCTGCCCCTGCCATCCAATTTGTGCATTGATCAGCTACCCATGGTTGTGAAGGAGATGGGAAGTGGAAGCCAGGCAGATTCCAGACTCCACAAACATGTCTCCAAGGAGGAATACCATCCTCTTGATCTGAGAAGGTGGAACAGGATGGGGTTCTCATTGAGCCCTCATAGCTCAATTGCTAACTCCATGCCCCCACCCTCCCTACTCACTTGTTAAATGTCCAACATCTACTGAATCAATGACACATTGGCAAGTCTTGATAATTTTTAAAAAATGCCTAGGTAAATGTCACTATAAGCAAAGAAACTTTGGAAACCTACTGAGATAACCAGGTGTAAATCTGGATGAACACAGTAGGCCAAGCAGCATCAGAGGAGCAAGAAAGCAGGAAATGTCAGCTTTCCTGTTCCTCTGATGCTGCTTGGCCTGCTGTGTTCATCCAGCTCTACACCTTGTTATCTCAGATTCTCCAGCATCGGCAGTTCCTGCTATCTTTGAAAACACACTGTTGAAATAAAGCAACAGGCAAATAAAGCCTTACAACTTCAATTAAAAAAGTTAGTCCATCACAAACATTTATAGTATCAGTGACGTCAGGCTACTTCATACTTTTTCATCTTGTGTCAGTAATAACACAATCACACAAGCATTCAAAAAAATAATAACTTTTTACAAGGTAAATTAAACCACCTAAACAAAGCTACCACTCCTCTCTGTGGCTGCTTACACATTGGCTGTTGAGTTAAGTGGCTCCATCATTTTTGGAGCTTTGTCAATCATTCATAATGAGGCTTTATATAGAATGTTTTTACATATAGCCTTATTATGAACGATTGACTAAGATTCAAAATTGACTCAGCAATGTTTAACAACTACAGAGGGAAGCAGTAGCTTTGTTTAAATGACTTAATTAGAACCTGTAGTAACCCGATCTTTGAAGATCCTTAGTACCTACGCGTTTGGTAACATAAAATTAAAAGTGGAGAATAGCTTTTTGACATCGATACTATGAATAACTAATTGTGATTGCCTCTTACTTTTGCATAAAGCTGTCATTGTCATTTAAGAGAAATGTCGAATGGCTGTATTTTTTTTTGGAGTGTGTGGGTGTGAATGGGGACCAAGTTTCACTCATGGTTCATGACTTCTCTATGGTGCCATAAACCAAGTCTTCTAACAGATTTGATGCTGTGTGTTTGGAATGCTGAATGAAATTCCTGCAGTGGATGGTGGGAAGTGGGTGTGCGGGTTTACCCCATATTCTTATCTTCCACTGGTTGGAAGCAGGAATTCTGAAATCAAATCCGACTACCATTTCTAAAGGCCCCTGCACCATGAAAGTCCAGCCCCAAGTCCCATTTGTCTATTGTTAAATCATCACTGACTCCATTTCAATTTGGTTGGTTTACTCACCAATTCTGACAGTATCAGTGAAGAGAGAAATTGAAGAGTCAATGACCTTCCATCAGAGAAAGTTCTATACACAGAGAGTTTTGAAAACATGGACTCATGACTGCTTGAAGCACTTGGAACAATGAGCATTGATGCATTTAGGGGAGGCTTGATTTTATTTATTATTGCCACATGTACTTAAGTACAGTGAAAAGCTTTGTTTTGTGCACATTAACATACATGATATGACAGGGTGATTGAACAGAGTGAGGATTATAAAGTTACAGTTGCAAAGAAGGTGCACAAAAAGCAAGATAAACATTTTGCATGAGTCAAAGGAATTGAGGGAAATGGGGGTTGGGTGGTAAGAAGTAGCCAGAATTAGGAGGCAGGGGATAGTGTTCAGTTAAAAACACTGACATGGGTTAGGTGGGCTGAATTACCTCTTTCTATGCTCTAAATCCAACTGCATTTCCTTATGTGGCTGGTGTTTCTTTTTCCGTAGCTTTGGTCGTGACTAGTGGACGATGGTATCACAACTCTCCACCGTCAAAGACCCAGATATATGGATCCTGCATGATAGAAGTTTCAGCCTTTGGGATGTCCTCTGACCAGTACACGTGAAGTAATCATGACTGCATATCCAAGCAATATACTTAAGTGAGAAAAGCGCGGACCTGGAATACGTTATCTCAAGGATCTCCTTCTGACCTTAATGGATTTTCAACAAAGACGCAGCGTGTAAAACTACCAGTCAATGGACATTGTAGTGGGCAGTTATACTTGCTGAAATATTTAATCTCTCTTTCTGGTTGAGTGCCACTGAAAGTTGTGTTTGCAGAGACTTGAAATGAGAGACAGTAACTGTGAAAATAAATACAAGGTGCTGGGATTACTCAGAAGATCTGTCAGCATGTGAAAAGGAGAAGTTGAATTCATGATTCGAGTGGAGACACTGTCAAATCTTGTAGTTGGGTAGGTCCAGTCTCAATCTATTTAATGTTGTATCAGAGATAATGGGAACTGCAGATGCTGGAGAATCTGAGATAACAAAGTGTGGAGCTGGATGAACACAGCAGGCCAAGCAGCATCTTAGGAGCACAAAAGCTGACGTTTCGGGCCTAGACCCTTCATCAGTAAAAGGTCTTTTCTGATGAAGGGTCTAGGCCCGAAATGTCAGCTTTTGTGCTCCTAAGTTGCTGCTTGGCCTGCTGTGTGCATCCAGCTCCACACTTTGCTTTTCAGACTGACATTGAGATAATAACATTGTGGAACTCTCAAAAGGCTTTTGATTTTAAATTTCAGAAGTGTGACTCAATGGTAGTACTTTTGTCTCTGTGTCAAAAAGATTTTAGTTCAGTACCACTTCAATGATATTGTATGAGTACATAATCTGTTACTTTGTGCAGCACTGAGAATAATGCTGTCTTTCCTTAAAAGGTGCTCAAACTAATGTAAATTATTTATTTATTTAAATACAAATGTAATACAAGGAACCTGTTTAGTTAACATGCTGTTGGAGCTTGTACTCTCTTACCCAAGCCCATGCTCTAGGGCTTACTCTATAAATGCCTCTGGTTCTCAACTCCTTCCTTCTGATTGAAATCCACTCCTTAGCCAGCCTTTTAGTTACCCCACTCAGTAGTTTTTGGCTCAATGTCTATTTTCCTTTGGTTTTTCTCTGCAAAATGCTTTGGATAAATTTCTGAGTTAAAGGGGCTGTAGAAATGCAGCATGTCGTTGATATTACAAGGCTTTGAGCAGAAGGGTGCATTCCAGTCACACTCTTTGTCACCTGGAACTCAAATTTATAATCTGAACATTTTCGTTATCTCATATATAAGTTTGAAAATTACCATTAGAAAGTTAATGCTCGGTGCATGTTACCTTTTCTGGCTGGTGCTTGGTGTGGGTGGAAAATTATTGTGTGGTGAATGTTGTGACGTTCCCCCAAAATTGCCTAATGTGCTAACAATGTCCAGAAGAGAAACAATCACAGTTGAATATTGAATTTCAGAAATTATTCTAAGCCCTTGGAACAAATCTTTCTTTGTACAACTTAGTGTACACTTTTTGTTATTTGATTGTTGTAGACTTCCCTTCTCCGCATGTATTAGACTTCCCTGTGTAGATCTCTTACGGTTTCAACATAGTTCAATCTTAAAAACTAGTTTATTTCTCCTGGGTAGCTACTTTTCAGTTAACCTCCACCTGAATTCTCCTGCTATTGTTCATCCTCCACAAGGTGCTCTGCTCACAAAGTTGAGTTGCGTTTTGAGATGCAGTGATTTTGTTTTGTAGAGTTACTGATTTTGTGAGATTTCCACCAACAAAATTTCTGAAGTTAATCTGAAAGAAATAATTTCCAATGTTCAGTTTAGTATCTGGGGAATACACCTTTTGAGATTATTTTGGTATTAAATTTGGTGTTACAGGAGTCCTCTCCATGGGGAGTGATGGCTCCCGTTTGGTATTGTTCTTCCATTCTCATTATTCCACGGTCAAATAAGAGGGACAGTTTTTTTTTTATCAAATTTGTTTCTCTTGATTATACAGCACAATGGGTGGATGGGGTTTGTGCCTTTCATGATATTGTTGGTTCTTTGAAAACATTATATCAAGTCCTCATTTGAAAATTACAATTGAATATGCTGCCGCTACGCTTTCATACAGTGCAATTCAAATCCTCGTAACATTAGGAAAAGGAGGACACCATTCAACCCCTCAGAACCATGATTCTGTTCAGAGCTCCATACATCCATCTTTGTTCAATATTTCTTTGCATTCTTTCTTAATGGAGTCTATCCATTGCTGTCACGAAAGCTTCTGTTGTCCCAGTATCTATCCACAGCCTGTCGGGCAGAAGATTTTCAAATATCTTGATCCATAACTGTTCACAATTACATAACAGGGTTGACTCTAGTTCTCCGGTGGTGACCATTTACGTAGGTAGTAGCAGAAGTGAGTTTTGTCAGATCAAAGACTCCCAAGGCCACATTTCTCCTCAAACTCAATCAAAATGATTGCAGTGTACAATTGGGTGTAGCACTATGGTAGAAAGGGAGTTTTGGTGCTTTGGAGACCCGGAACAGAAAGAGATTAGGACTGTTTCTTTGAAAATCGTTTCAAAATTTGAGAGATAAGTTTCAAGTAACGTATATTTTTGGTTAAATTTTATTCATAGAATCATAGAACTTTTCAGAACAGCAGGAGGCCATTTGACACATTGTGTGTGTGTACCAGCTCCAGAAAGAGTTACTCATCTACTCCCGTTCTCCAGCTCCATCTCCATAGCCCTCTTAATTCATCACTTCCAAATGTATATCCTGTCTCTTCTGAAACCTATGGAACCTACCTCTACCACTCTCTCAGACAATACATTCCAAATCTTGACAACTCTGAATAAAGAAGATTCTCCTCATCTCACTCAGATCTCTCTTGCTGACAGTCTTGAAATTGTGACGGCTAGGTACTGACTAGATACTAACTAGTGGAAACAGAATGTCCTTCTTTATCCTGTCAAAATTGTTGATAATTTTAAACCCCTTATTCAGGTCACCTCTTAACCTCTGCTCCGAGCAAAATAAGGTTAATTTCTATAATCTTTCTTAGTATCTAAAACCCCTCAATCCTGGTATTGTGTAGTAAATCTTCTTTGAACTGTATCAAGGATTTAACATACTTTGCTAAATAAAGTGTCCAGAAAAAAACATGATATTGAAATATAGTCTGATCAATGATTTGTACAGGTGTGGCATCCCTTCTTGCTTTTGTACTCTATGCCTCTACATATAAACCAAAAGAGCTTGAACAATTATTTCAACTTGCCTGGTTGCCTTCAGGGAATCATGTACGTATATCCTGAGGTCCTGTGCTCCTGTACTCTTCCTGAAGTTCTACCATTGAGCCTGTATTGTCTGCCCATGTTTCTTCTATTAAAATGCATTACCTCACATTTCTCTGCATTGAATTTCATCTGTCTGTTTGGCCAACTTGTCTGTGTCCCTCTGAAAATTGCTTGGTGTTATCCTCATAATTTCCTATCCTCCCTAGCTGAGTGTCATCTGCAAATTTGGAGATTTTGCCCTCTGCACCCATCTCCAAATCAGAAAAAGCAAAGGTCCTGACATTGATTTCTGGGCAACACCACTTCCAACTCATCTCCAGTCTGAGAAATGCCCATCTATACCTACCTCATAGAACATAGAACATTACAGCACAGTACAGGCCCTTCGGCCCTCGATGTTGTGCCGACCTGTCATACCGATCTGAAGCCCATCTAACCTACACTATTCCATGTATGTCCATATGCTTATCCAATGACGACTTAAATATACCTAAAGTTGGTGAATCTACTACCGTTGCAGGCAAAGCATTCCATTCCCTTACTACTCTCTGAGTAAAGAAACCACCTCTGACATCTGTCCTATATCTTTCACCCCTCAATTTAAAGCTATGCCCCCTCCTGCTCGCCGTCACCATCCCAGGAAAAAGGCTCTCCCTATCCACCCTATCTAACCCTCTGATTATTTTATATGTCTCAATTAAGTCATATCTCAACCTTCTTCTCTCTAACAGAAACGGCCTCAAGTCCCTCAGCCCCCCTCAGCCTTTCCTTGTAAGACCTTCCCTCCATACCAGGCAGCATCCTAGTAAATCTCCTCTGCACCCTTTCCAAAGCTTCCACATCCTTCTTATAATGCGGTGACCAGAACTGTACACAATACTCCAAGTGCGGCCGCACCAGAGTTTTGTACAGCTGCAGCATAACCTCTTGGTTCCGGAACTCGATCCCTCTATTATTAAAAGCTAAAACACTGTATGCCTTCTTAACAGCCCTGCCAACCTGGGTGGCAACTTTCAAGGATCTGTGTACATGGACACCGAGATCTCTCTGCTCATCTACACTACCAAGAATCCTACCATTAGCCCATTACTTTGCCTTCCAGTTACTCCTACCAAAGTGCATCACCTCACACTTGTCCGCATTAAACTTATGTTTCTTATCTTTTGGCCAACTTCTAATCCACACTGCCAAGGACCCATCAGTCTCAAATATTTCTAATTTGCGAACCCACCTCCACATGGAACTATAGCAGATGCTTTGTGACAGTCCATATATACAGTATCCGCAGCACTACTGTCTCTTCCACTGTCTGTGTTACCTCACCAAGCAACCCATTTAAATCTATCAGACATGACCTGCCCTCGACAAAGCCATGTTGACTGTCTAGTATTAACTTATTTTTCTCTAAGTGTATGTTTGTCTTATTATGGCCTCCATCAGTTTTACTACTATTGATATCAAGCCGACAGGTCTGTATTTTCTTGTGTTATCCTTTGCCCCTTTCCTCAACAGCAGTGTCACGTCTTCAGTCTCTTGGGACTAATCCTTCGTTCAGAAAGGCTTCAAAAATTTATGTCAAAGCTCCACGATTTGCTCCCTTACCTCTGTCAACAATCCAGGATGCACCCCATCCAGGTCTGGGTACTTCTCTATCTTGGGTGTTGCCAGCCTTTATTTTTTAGCACCTTTTCTTTATCTATCACTATACTGCTCAATTGCTCAACACACAAATTTTCAACTGGGCCATCATCACCATCTTCTAATTTGGTAAAGTGACATTTTTATTTAGAAAA
Organism: Stegostoma tigrinum; assembly: GCF_030684315.1. Taxonomy (NCBI): domain Eukaryota; kingdom Metazoa; phylum Chordata; class Chondrichthyes; order Orectolobiformes; family Stegostomatidae; genus Stegostoma; species Stegostoma tigrinum. The sequence continues at coordinate 47,921,017 of NC_081379.1, forward strand.
AAGAGACTTTGTTCAAAGTATTGCTGTCACATCAAATAACGTCACCCCAAATCCAGAAGAGTAGTTTACCTTTTGTGCTGTTCTGGTGCTGAAGTAACTAAAACTGTTAAATGCTACCTGTAGAAGCAGGAATGCTAAGGTTTAATGGGCATTCTGCCCTGGATTTGCATCTAGTATTTACAATGTAATCCCCTCTTCAAATGTAGGCACTAAGGTAGTTTGGTGAGAGTGCCAGGGTTACAGTAATACTGAATGCAGAATGGACCTAAAGGATTTCACCTATTTTATTTCCTGCACTTCAGCTGATTTTTCAGTTTTCTCTTCTACAGCTTGGCTGACGGAAAAATCTCCACTAATAAGAGGAGTTCTAAAACCTCAAGGTGTCCCACAATGCAGTCCAACTGATAAAGTACTTTTAAAGTCTAGTAATTGTTATTCTGTCAGAATGCAGCAGTCGTTTGCACACAGCAAGGTTGCACAAACAGCAATGTGATTATATCTGGATGATCTGTTTTGGTGATATTGGTAAACAAATAGATTGTGACCAGGATTCAAGAGAGGACTCTTATCTCCTGTACACATTGGGCTGTGGGATCTTTTATCCATAATTAAGCAGGTTGATGGGACCTTGGTTGAAAATTTAGTATGAAAGTTCACACCTCTGGTAATAGAGCAGTCCGTCAGTATTACAGAGAAGTGTCACCTAGGTTATGTACTTAAGTCTCTGGGGTGGAAATTGAACCCACAACCTCCAACTTTGGGGCAAATCTCTACCACTTCACTAAGGCCACATTTCTTCTACAGTATTAAAGGTGCAGTAGTGGTTGAATTAAGCTAATCCTGCATTAGCTAGAAATAGAAAAAAATTCATTTGGACTTAATACTTCTGGAATAAAATTAGTTTTTTGAAGCTAGGTAGTCTTCCCTTTTAAGAGTGACATGTAAAGATTCACTGATTAACCTTGAAATCCTAAACCATGATCAATCAAATGTCGTTATTCTGTTTAATGTGGATGAAAGGATATTGAAAGTGAAACTGATTTGGAGTTCATTGCAATTAGGACAAGGAGGAATGTTTCTACAGAAACTTCCTTCCACATAGTTCTCCCTGTTCTGTGAAGGTGATGGTTGTGTTGCGCTGTATTGCAAAGTGAAATTCACAACAATGGTGCATTTCTAGAATCATTGTGCCCATTGGATAGAAGTAAGTGCTTGTCTTTCTGTCCGCCTATCATAGTTTATCATAGATCATAGAATCCCTACAGTGTGGAAACAGGCCCTTTGGCCCAACAAGCCCACACTGACCCACTGAGCATCCCACCCAGACCCCCCTCCCTATAACCCACCTAATCTACACATTCCTGAACACTGCGGGCAATTTAGCACGACCAATCCACCTAACCTGCACACCTTTAGACTGTGCGAGGAAACCGGAGCACCCGGAGGAAACCCATGCAGACATGGGGAGAACGTGCAAACTCCACACAGACAGTCGTCTGAGGGTGGAATTGAACCCGGGCCCCTGGCACTGTGAGGCAACAGTGCTAACCACTGAGCTACCTTATCTTGTCTTAGCACCTTTATCCAGTTTATCGTTTTTGAATGTTATAATTGAACGAGACAGCAAAGGGAGACCCATTGATACATTGTATTTTTGTCCCAGATCTTTGAGAGACTTAATTAGTGCCAAATACTGCATTATATGCACACTCTTCCCCTTCAAGCGCTTATCCAATTCGCTTTTGAAAGTCACCATTGAACCTGCCTTCAGTATCTTTTCAAGCACCATATTCCAGATCATAACAACTCATGAAATAAAAACATAAAGAACTGTTGGTGCTGTAAATCAGAAACAATGATAGAAATTGCTGGAAAAACTCAGCAGGTCTGCCAGTTCTGAGGAAATGTCACTCGACCTGTTGACTGATTTTTCTCCACAGATGCTGCCAGACCTGCTGAGCTTTCTGAGCAATATCTATTTTTGTTTTCCATAGTAACTTGTTAAGTGTTAGTTTCTCTGAGAAAACTGTGTGAACCTTTGGCTTTGATTGATCTTGTTATCATCTTTTCCAGCACATTCTATGGTGTCCCTCATGGTCAAACAGGCTCGTACGGTTATGGTACGGTAGTGGAGGAAAGGCAGTAGGTGACTGTGGGCCATAAAACTCATAAGAGTTGACAGCTTGAAGAACAGACAGGATAGTGATGTAAAGTTGTTTGCTGGAGTGATGAACTTCCCTGTTTGTATAGATTTTTCACTGTAGTGTAGTTAAACTTCATAAAGAAGTGAAACCTCTTACTAAACCTGTTTTGTGAATTGTGGTAAATGTTACATTTTAAAGTAAATGTCTCTAACATTTGGATTTCGATAAGTATGGACAAGAATGATTTAAAGTTACACCTTTACAATGGATGATGCGTCAGTGCATTCCAAGGCGTTGTGCTGAACCTTGTGGTGCAGGAAAGTTCCAACGAGTCATATGGCATGGAAACAGACCCTTCAGTCCAACTCATTCATGCCAACCAGATATCCTAAACCGATGTGGTCCCATTTGCCACCTGGCCCGTATCCCTCTAAACCCTTCTTATTCATGTATGCATACAGATGCCTTTTAAATGTTGTAATTGTACCAGCCTCCACCACTTTCTCTGGCAGCTTATTCCGTACATGTCCCACCCTCTGCATGAAAAAGTTGCACCCAGGCCCCTTTTATACCTTTTGCCCATCACCTTAAACCTATTTCCTCTAATCTTGGACTTTCCTACCAGGGGAAAAGACCTTGCCTTTTTAACCTTTTTAACCTATCCATGCCCCTCAAGTTTGTATAAACCTGCATAAGATCACCCCTCAGCCTCTGACACTCCAGAGAAAATAGCCCCAGGCTATTCAGCTTCTCCCTGTAGCTCAAAACCTCTAACCCCAGCAACATCCCTGTGAATCTTTTCTGCACCCTTTCAAGCTTAACAACATTTTTCCTTTAGCATGGAGATCAGAATTGAATGGAGTATTCTGAAAGCAGCCTAACCAATATCCTGTACAGCCACAACATAATATCCTAACACCTATACTTAATGCACTGACCAAAGAGGGTAAGAATACCAAATACCTTCTTCACTACCTTGTCTACCTGTGACTCCACTTTCAAGGAACTATGACCCCAAGATCTCGTTGTTTGACAACACTCCCCAGGACCCTGTCATCAGGTGTATTAAGTCCTGCCTTGATTTGTCTTTCCAAAATGCAGCACCTCACATTTACCTAAACTAAAATCCATCTGCAACTCCTTAGCCCATCTGATCAAGGTTCTGCTATACTCTAAGATAACCTTCTTCACTGCCCACTACATCACCAATTTTGATGTCATCTACAAACTTACTAACCACTCCTCCTCCATTCACACCTAAATAAGTTTTATATATAAGTGACAAAAAGCAGTGGATCCAGCAGTGACACACTGCCTCCAGTCTGAAAAATAACCCTCTACCACCACCCTCTGTTTCCTACCTTCAAGCCAATTTTGCATCAAAATGACTAGCTCTCCCTGTATTCCATGCCATCTAACCTTGCTAACCGGTCTGCCATGTGGAACCCTGTCGAATGCCTTACTGAAGTCCATACAGACAATGCCGACTGCTGTGCCTTCATCAGTCTTCTTTGTCAATCAGATTAGTGAGACGTGATTTCCCACACACAAAGCCATGTTGACTGTCCCTAATCAGTCTTTGCCTTTCCAAGTACATGTAAATCCTGCCCTTCAGAATTCCCTCCAGCAGCTTACCCACGACTGACATACCCATCTTTCCTATCTTCTAGAAACTCACTCATGGTTATCGATGTTGCACATATCTTGGCAAGAGGCCCAGCAATCACTTCCCTACCTTCCCTCAAAGTTCTATACACTCGATCAGGTCTCAGGGATTTATCAACCTTTATGCGTTTTAAGATGTCCAGCACCACCTCCTCTGTAATATGGACACTTTTTGAGATATCACTGTTTATTTCCCCAAGTTCTCTGGCTTTCATGCCTTTCTCTACAGTTAATACAGATGCGAAATACTTGTTTAGTATCTCACCCATGTCCTGTGGTTCCACACATAGATGATCTTGTTGATCTTTACAGGACCCTATTACGTCCCTAGATACTTTTTGCCCTTAATGTATTTGTAGAATCTCTTTGGATTCTTCTTAACCCTATTTGCCAAAGATATCTTATGAACTCTTTTTGCCTTCCTGATTTCCCTATTGAGTATACTGCTACTGCCCTTATTGAAGGATTCACTTGACTCCAACTGTCTATACGTGCCATATTTTGCTTTTGTTTTTTTGACTAGGTTCAAGGTTCCTCCAGGATTTATTGATCTGGTATCATTAGAGACTGCCTACTGAATATCAAAGAAGATCAAGATCAACTTGGCTCTTTGCTTTCTTGAAGTCAATAAAATGAGACTGTATTGGTAAGGTTGGGCAAAGTTAGCATCAATCAGGGTTCTTTATAATTGAAAGAAATCACAGTCAGAACTCAGCTGAATGTGAGGTATGGTACACATTTCAAAATGTCTGGTTCAGCCTGTGACGGTGAGCAGAGTGAATCATTGACAAGGGAATGGAATTACTGCTTGACTTTCACTGACCTCATCTTTATACCCTTTTCCTCTCCTTTGTGCCCTCAATTTCTCCCTTCCCCTCTTGAAGTAATGATTCGCGAGAGTTCACGCATGCAATTATACTACATTTATGAGCCAGTCATATCTGATCACAGAAATGGATGTTAGAGCATATTTGATATAGTCTTTAATGGATGGCCACAAGTGCTCTTTTCCAGCAATGGCTAGGTAGGGAACTCTGGTTAGTACTTATTTTCCCTCCTTGTTAACCCAAGACACCAATCCACCTAGCTACTATCAAGTTCTGGTCTTTATTTGTGACTTTCCAGCCAAACAAGCCTAGTCTCTTGGCTGCTGAATAATTTTGAGAAATTTTCAATCTTTTTCAGAAGAGTCATTGCGGAAAACTGCCTGTTGGTAAAACACTTGTTGCTGAAATCTGGATGACATTGGCCGCATTTGTATGACCATGGCAGAAGAGGGCGAGGACAAACAAAAAAGTCAGAAAAAAGTCAGCCAAATCTATCAGAGCTCAGCACATTCCCAGTCTCTGCTGGATGGACTAGTTGCACTTCGGAACAGCGCAAGCTTATTTGATGTCACCCTAATTGTAGAGGGGAAGTCGATTGAAGCTCACCGCATACTTCTGGCAGCATCATGTGACTATTTTAGGTATTGTACCTGTCTCGCGTTGGCATAGGTATGTCGATGTGTGTTTTAAAGGGAATGCTTCTGTTATGAGGGCCATGTGCTTGGGAATGTCTGTATGTATTTGGGATTGTGTGTGTTTTAGATAATGTGTGTGGTGGTGGGAAGATGTGCTCGGGAGTATGCATGCCTTTTAGGGCGTACGCATGCCTTTTAGGGAGTACCCGTACTTTTGAGATTGTGTGTATTTTTGGAATTGTATATGTATATTGGATGTGTTTTGGGGTGTTCTGTGCGAGCATGTGATTGTGAGAGGTATTTGTGTATGTTTAGAACAATGTGCTTGTTTGGCTGAGTGTGTATCTGTTTGAGTTATTTTTGTACGTGCCCAGAACATCGCCCACGCGTATATGTGTGTATAAATGGTGGGGATGCGGCAGTGTCCTTGGGTTCATAACAACAGAAGCCAAAACTAATATTTTTGGGAGAAGACAGGAGAATGGGTTCGAGGAAACATCTCAGCCATGACCATATGGTGGACATGACACGATGGGCCTAATGGCCCAATTCTCTTCCTATATTTTATGGTTTTATGGTGTGTTTGGCAATGGCTGGTGTCTGGTAGCTGCTGTATTATGTGTGCATTTGGGGAAGTGTATGCAAAGTTTTGAGGGTTCGTATGTGCTCATGTTTTTGTATATCTTGGGTTGTGTGCATGTATTTTGTGATTTATACATGTGTGTATTTAAGATTTATGTCTATGTAAATTTCAGGCATGAAATATGTGTTTTTTTTTGGATTGTATTTGTGTTAGTGAAATGTTGTGCTTATTGTTCTGTCAAATTGTAATTTGGTAAGGAAAAGCACTCTTTCCCATTCATTTTATTGTCTGTGTGTCTTGATTGGTGATGCTTGATTTGGAGTCTTCGTCTAAGATCACATGAACACCAACTGAATCCCATCCTGTCTATACCTCAGCCATAGTTTGACTATGATCCTTATTTACACTGTCATCTGTGCTGCTTCTTGTCCTACCACGATCAATGTGATTTATGATGCTCCTGCCCCATTCAGTTTGATTCCAATGATGGAAGATTTGCCAAATCAAAAACGAAGTTAATCAATTTCATCTTGTATATGCAGAATCTCATCTCTTTGCGATGCTATTTTAATGGTACGCATTGTTATTTTGTTCAGTCAAGACATGGCCCGAATATTTTATCTCATAAGCAAACAAATTCTGTATACCGTATGGTGTGACACTGTGCCCCTAAAGATAGGATAGTTGACTTTACGTTTACGTTCCGTGAGCTTTGGGTCTGATGTCTGAACCTCATTTACACAAGACCATTGCAGTACTGAGGGGGTGCTGCGCTGTTGAAGATGGCCACTTTTTGGGTTGGGATATTTAAAACAAGGCACCTTCTGCCCTGCCATGTGGATGCAAAGGCTCAAGATTATCAGGGGTGATAGACAAATTCACCCCTAGAATCACTGGACGACCAATCAGAGGAACGTTATTTCCCTAAGTAGAATGGCCACAATCTCTGAGGAGCAGCAAGGTTAGCTATAAGACAATCAGCAGTAAATGTGGGAGGGGAACAACTTGTATTGGAGGAACAGCAAGCGAGGTAAACAAGCAAGAAAATAAGGAAGGAAGGAGATTAAGTGAGTGAACCACTACAAAATAATTTTGCTAGAGTATGCTGAAGCCAGGGCATCTGAGATGAGGTATGGGTTGTGTGCTAGTGGCAGCAGTGTCCAGAGCCTGTGGGATCTGGAGTGCGCTGATGCCGGGGAGGTTTGAGGACAGGGAGCTCTTTTACCAGGAATGCTGAAGCTGGAAGGTAGAGAAGTAGGATGCATGTCTGGAATTCTGTCTGTTTAGTACTGGGGTAATGGCGTTGGAGGAGAAAGATGCTACAAGGGGTTTGGGAGGAAGAAAGAGATTATGAAGGGGTGGATGGAACAAAGAGTCCACAAGTGGGTTAGGCAAAGATCAAAGCTGCATGGAGTAGTAGGGTAATCAAAGAGACTGCAAGGTACGGTGGAGAGAAGAAGGACGCTGAAAGGGGGTGTGAGGGAGAAGGTAAGGCTACAAATGGAATGAAAGAAGCTACAAGATGGTTGGGGAAAGTGGAAATTTGTGAGAAGGTGAAACAGAGAATAGCTGTGGATGGATGGATGGTGGGGAGATGTGTCTCCAAGATGGGTGGGGGAGGAAAAGGAGGCTGTAGTGGGGGAGAGGGAAGTTTCAGTGGGGCCTTGGTGCTAACGGTTTTAAGCCTGTCAACAAAGCAACAGTGAGGTAATTACTTTTATGCAAATCAGTGCGGAATCTCTTGTTTAAGGCTACATATTTTCAGGAGCTGCCATATATGGAAATGTGGTGGTTAATATTTTCAGACTTTGTGCATATGTGGTGGAAACAAATTAGCTATGATTTCAACAGTCTGTGAAAGGTGTACTTAGAGCGTTGGCTTTTTATGTGCAGACCTGTGATAGTTACTTGAAGCAAAAAGTGTTGCTAACTAATGCATGTTGTCCTGTGCCAACTGCAATATGTTGATTGCTAGGAAATTAATGCTTTCTTTGTGTGTTGCAGCCTAGTGCAAGATTAGTAATTATTAAGGATATTGACAAATTCTTCTAATTCTGTTTCTGACTCGAAGTACCTAATATGTCAGTATGATTACAGGAGATATTGCACTATGTGACAACCCAATAAATGCCTGAGAAAGAATGAAAAAGCAACCGCTGTAAACCAAAAGGAACCCTTGAGAAAATCTCAAGAAGCGCCCTCAGCAAAAAACAAATATTTTATGTCCTGTGTAGTTTTAAAACATCAGTATTTCAAAGATGAGCAGAATAGTTATCCCTGGTATCCTATCCAAAGTTTACCTACATTAGACAAATGAGGAAGAAACATCACTGGCCTGCACTCTCACTCCATCCTATTCTGAGGATCTCCTTTCTTGGTCATCGATTTATTCCATTCAGGTTTACATTATCGGCGCGTCAATGTAGATGGGTAGGATTAGATTTTGCCCATTTTATATATATAAAACAATATGATCTCCCTTCATCCCTGGCATAGAGGAAATTCCTCATAGAATGTGAAAAAACACTGAATGTACTTGCAATGTGAAAATGCCTGGACACCCTAACTAATGGCTAACAAATTCACCCTAGCCAACTCAGTAAATGTCTTTGAAGGCTGTGTGCAGGGTTTGGTTGCCCAGTAACACATCCAGCAACTAGTAAACATTTTTGCCAAGCTTTGTAGCTTGGGTTGTGGATAACTTTGTTTGCTTGCTGCCGAGCTGGATGGTTATTGTACAGATGTATTGTCACCATGCTAGGTAACATCATCTGTGTGGCCTCTGATGAAGCGATGTTGTAGGGGCGGCACGGTGGCACAGTGGTTAGCACTGCTGTCTCACAGCGCCAGGAACCCGGGTTTGATTCCAGCCCCAGGTGACTGTCCAAGTGGAGTTTGCACATTCTCCCCGTGTCTTCATGGGTTTCCTCTGGGTGCTCCGGTTTCCTCCCACAGTCCAAAAATGTACAGGTTAGCCGGATTGGCCTTGCTAAATTGCTGGTAGTGTTCAGGGATGTGTAGATTAGGTGGGTTATAGGGGGTTGGGTCTGGGTGAGATGCTCTGAGGTTTGGTGTGGACTTGTTGGGCTGAAGGGTCTGTTTCCACACTGTAGGGATTCTATGATTCAGTTGTCATAAAAGTAGATCATTTGGTGAATCACACATTACGGTTTGTGGAATATTGATGTGCACAATTTGGCTGCACAGCATTTCTTACATTACAACAGTGACTAATCTTCAGAAGCGTTTAATTGGCTTTAAAGCCTTTGGGTTCCATAAAGCATCCTGAGATCATGACTGCCTTGATAGAAATGCAGTCTTTCTCTTCAAACCAAAGGCATCATGCTTGCTCACAATAAAGGGGTTTTCCCAAAGCAGTTTGGACAGTGGTCTATATACAATCTCTGTTCGATCAGAGGAAAGTGTTAGGGCATTTAATGAGCTGCAAGTTTTAGGTTTGTGCTCTGACATCTGGTATATCTTTCTCTGAATTCTTTATGGAAGGTATGTTGTGTGTGAAGCTATGATTGATGTGGCTGAGGCCCTGGACTCCATGACTGAAGGTCTAGATGGTGTGATGAAAGTTGCTGATGGCATGACAGGAAGTTGTGGATGCTATGATGGGAGGTTCCAGATGCTGTGATGGGCTGATTCGGTGTGGATGAATGAGCTGGGATACCCCTATATTATCCCTTGTATCTATCCAGAGTTTCTGGGTCAGACAGCTTTAATTTAACTGTCAGACTGATGATTTAGCTAAAACTCATGTTGTTGTACGCTGTTGGCCCTTCTCATAATCGGTGTTGATTGAATTGTACCTGGGAAGGCTTTCATGCAGAGTGATTACCCTGGGAATTTGACCAATCCATTTTATTTTTGGAAAGTTGTCTATAATATATCAGTGAAGACAATTTTGTTTTCTCTGGGTCGTGGGGAAGTGCTTCCATAAACTTGGTCTGCACCTTAATTTTACTGACTGAAGACTGATCAGTATCTGTCTTGTTCACAGGGGAATGTTTGCTGGTGGGCTACGGGAGATGCAGGAGAAGGAAATATTTTTACATGACATAACCTATATGGCTATGTGCAAAATCTTGGACTTCATCTACACTTCTGAGATGGAACTGAACCTGAATAATGTACAGGACGTGCTGGTGGCTGCTTGTCAGCTGCAGGTAATTGAGCTATAATCTTGAAGCATCAGCCTGAGCGCAGTAATAAAACTCATATCAACTGGGGAGCCTAACATTCAGGAACTGAATATGATCCTGTCCATTTGGGATCCGTCATGATGGACTCATGTAGTGGGTGAATCTTTACAGTTAACACAGATCAGGAGTTCCTGTTACCAAATCCAAAGAGAATAACTGGAATCATTTCTGGATTTCAAGCTATCATGGAACTGTCTTTGCTATACATTCCTTCCTAGTGTAAATATCTCACCTGAAGACCTGAAATAAGTGAATTGAAACCTTGAGGTACCTGCAACAAAGGTTATTTGGCTACGAGCTGGCTGATCTAAAGATGCGTAGCTTTCAAGTTGTCATTTGTCTCTGTCCTTGCACATTCCCAAGGTTCAGATTCACAATTGTCATATTGAACTGCTTATCTGCCTTCCCCTGTTCCCCAGGTTTTCACATAATGGCTCAGCAAACCGCACAGCTCTATCAAGCCACAACAATTGGATAATACGCATAAAGGTGAACAGACCACTCTGCATTTCCTAGGCAGCAGATGCAATAAAGCTGTGTCCTCCCAGTTGACCCTACAAAATCCATTTCTCTAAAATTGGGGTTTGGATGAAAATTGGGAGAGCTATAGATTAGTTAAGCACTGTCTGGCATATTGATACGGATGAGTCATACCTTTTGGACAATGCCCCAGACTCTTCCAACACCCTCATGACTTATGTTCTGTCCCATTGACAGGACAGACCTGCCAAAGGTGGTCTGCAGTCTTCAGCAAGTAAAAAATGGAGTCTTCAACATTGATGTACACCTTATGAAGTTGATGGCCTGATGTAAAGTATGGACAGGGAAACCTCTGGCTGATTATCAGCAACCACACCCCCGCCTGTGTCTTAGATGGTGAATCAGCTCTCCCCTATTTGAATGTCACTTGGAATAAATACTGGGGGGGTAGCAAGAACAAAGAATGTATACTGGATGGGCACTTAACATTAATCATCAAGAGTGGCTTGGTAGCACCTCAAATGACTGAGCTTGTCAAGTTTTAAAGGGTGTAACTAACAGATGAAAAGGTGACTTAACCTCATCCTCATCAGGCCACTTGTCAGAGATGTATATACCCACTTCAGTATTGGTGGCGCTAACCAACACATGATGAAACCCTGCTTTCACATGGGAGTTGCTCTTCATTAAGTTGCGGGACGCTACTTGTTAAATAGGATACATAAAGAACAGATCTGGCAGCATAAAAATGTACAACCAGTAGTTATTATAGGCTCTCTGCAGCAAAATTGTATTCCATCACAATCTGTAATCTCCCACACTAGCACTACCTAATCAGTGGACCAACCGTTACGGATATTTGAAGTCGGACCATGCATTCTAAAAATTGATAAAAGCAAAGTAATGTGGCTGCTGGAGATCTGAAATAGCCCACACAGTGTGGCTTCAATTCCAGCACCAGTTGAGGTTACCATGAAGGACTCTCCTTCTCAAGCTCTCCACTCTAAAATGCTCCCAATCCTCAGTCTTGCTATGACTTAGGTATGGTCACTCTCAGGTTAAACGTTATCATTCCTCTCTCTCTCTAATGAGAGAGCAGTCCTGTAGACTGGTAAGACTATGGCTACTTTACCTTTTACCATTTACATGCCTTTCTGTTGCAGAAACAACAGGAAAAGTGGCCAAATCATGGCTAACAAAAAATTAAGAATAGTACTAGGTCCAAAGAGTAGTGATATAAAGTAGTCAGAAGTCATAGCAAGACTCAGGATTAGGAGCATTTTAGAATTCAGCAATGGAGAAGCAAGGGAGTGATTAAAAGGGTACAAATAGACTATGAAAGTTAGCCTGGGAGAAACATAAAAATGGACTGTAGATGCCTTTTATAAGTATGTTTAAAAACAAGTTAGTGAAGACAAATATCATTGTCAATGACCTTTTTCATATTTTGTTGATGGTTTAAGAAGAGACTGATAGGGCAATAATTGGCTGAATTGGATTTGTTCTGATTTTTGTAGATAGTACATACCAGGATAAATTTTAACATGTTTTATGTGAGCGAGTTACATCCAGGTCCCTGGTGCTGTGAGACAGCAATGCTTACCACTGAGCCACTTACATCCACCACTTTAAACATTCATTCCCACCATCACTGCTGCACAGTGGCAACAGTGTGTACCATCTACAAGACCTATTTGTAATCCCTCAATACTGCCTTTCAAACCCATGACCCCATCGAGAAGGATGAAGACAGCAAGAAGCATGGCAACACCATCACCTGTAAGTCCTCATCTAACCGAGGCAATATCCTGACTTGGAACTAGATCACTTTCTTTCACTGCCACTGGATCAAAATATTGTAACTGCCTCCTTCACAGCAGTGTGGGTGTCCCTGCATCTCACAGACTGTACTGGTTCAGGAAGGTGGCATCATCAACATTTTCTCAAATCCTATTAGGAATGAGTATGAACTGCTTTTTCCACTTTGCTTCAACAATGCAGCTCTCGAACTGTGTCCTCTGGTCTATGTGGACGATATAGTAGAAACCATAAACTGGATTGGTGATCTTTTCCCAGCCTTATGGAAACTTTCCTTCACCATACTGCTCCAGGGGGTTTTGCCTTCTTTGTGAGATGGGGCCATGTGCAGTAACGTCCATCTCCCGTGAAAAAACAGTTCCAAGATTAACCATTACTGTATTAGACACGTAGCAATGAATGGATAAGGGTACAGAAACTAGGAGCTTCATTGTAGAGTTAGTGTATGAGATTAGAAGGAAGAGTTAACATTCTAGAGGGATGACGTAGATGGGAGAATTCAGGCATCAGAGGCATCCGTGGGTCAAATGGCCGTGTCCTGTGACTGAACTTCAAAGCTATTTATCAAAGTTGTTCTAGTGAATTGTCAGCAAGTGTTTAACCTGCAGCCAAATGTTGTATTTTTTTTTGCAATATTCGGTTCCTGCCACTAGATGGTATAAAGCCACTTTGTAAATGCAAAAATACATTTAAAGAGCAGCCACAGTTCACAGAAAATTTAGGTACAAAAATAGTGCAGCATCTGAATTTGAATTATTGGATTAATTGAACTTTGTAGTGAAAGAATTAACAGGAACAAGCAGTAGATATCAGCCTTTGACATTATGAGCCCCTCGGGTGTATGTGCATATACTCAAAATGGCTGGTTGGTTTAACTGTGCTGTTTCTTCTGGACAACATTAAAGAGCATCCTCCTGAAGGTGTCATCTGCTGGGCTGGCTATTTCATTATCGGAACTGTCCAGGAACCAACGTTGTTCAACTCAGGATCAGTGTAAGGTTGACCATTAACCTACTGTTGCTTTAGTAAGTCTCAAAGCAGTTATCTCAACTCATGCTGTCAAGTGTTGATGTGACACCCGCTATGTTTCATGTGGGACATATCGATGCCTGCTTGGCACATGATGATGTGCTAAAAATACTACCTCTTCTTATCATTCACTGGAACCAATTACTTCTCAAAAGGAGGCACTGGATCACACATCAATATACTGAATGTACTCCAGTCTTACTGTGTATTTGACACTGAAGTTCAACCCTATACCTGCTGCATCACAACGTGCTTATTTTCACCTCAGGCCAGGAAGTGTTGAAATCTTCATCCATGACTATTATTCTATTTCAACTATTCCAATGTTCTCCTAACCTGCCTCTTAACTTGCACCCTCTTTAAATTTGAGCTCAGCTGAAGCTTTGTTACCTATATCCTAACTCACAACCAGTTCCATTCACCTATTATCCCTCTAATCACTGTCCTATAATGTGTTCCAAGTTACCAAATGTCCAGTTCTAACATGCATGCTTTTGTGTTCAAATCTCTCCATGTTTTTGTAATCTTCTATCTGCCATGTTCTTGAGCATTCATTAAGCCTCCTAAAACCATCCTGAAGCTGCACTTCATTGCATAAGAGTACAGTAGAAATCGGGAACTGGCTTCCCCTAAGTGTAGATTGTTGATCAACTGAAGTCTTAGATTGATAATTTTTTTATTTGGTAATAGGTTCAAAGAATATGGAACCAAAGTGGGTAAGTGGAATTGAGAAGGAAGTAAAATTCACCTAGTGTCCATTCCTCATCATTATCCCTGGCTATTGACAGGTAGCACATTGGTTTAGGTCAGGGATCAGGCTTACCCTTCTTTAATCTCATGTGAGAAAAATGTTGGTGATACCAAGGGCTGGTGGCAACTATGAAATTGTATTGTGAAGGGTATTACCAGAAGAAGAAAAATCTAACTGAGCTAATTGTTCAAATTTTTGTATACACCTTACTGGTTTAAGCAGTTTTTGTTGAAAAGTGACAGAGTTAGTACTAGTCACTTTATTTTCAACTACCTTTCATAAATGATGGTGCAACCATTCAGTAATGTTTCACATTCACTCGCAATGACAGTTCAAGTGATTGTTAAGAGCTGCCACATCCCCAAATATTTCTTTGAGAATGGTAACTTGGAGAGTAATGCTCAGTTTCAGTGACACAAAGACCAAACACAATGATGTCATAAATGTTGGATTTTGTGTCTAAATTAAATACAATTAGATTTGATGGTAGAAACATATTATTATATTATACACTATATACACCTATATCAAGGTTTAAAGGTTTCTGTTTCCTTGTTATAGAGTTATATGGTACAAGCTGACCCTTTGGTCCAAGCAGTCCATGCCAACCGTAATCCCAAACAAAACTAGACCCTCTTTGTAGGTTACGTGGAACAGTCCCTCTTCCACACCTACACAGGCCCCAAACCCCACCTCTTCCTCCGTTACATTGATGACTGTATCGGCGCCGCCTCTTGCTCCCCAGAGGAGCTCGAACAGTTCATCCACTTCACCAACACCCTCCACCCCAACCTTCAGTACACCTGGGCCATCTCCAGCACATCCCTCACCTTCCTGGATCTCTCAGTCTCCATCTCAGGCAACCAGCTTGTAACTGATGTCCATTTCAAGCCCACCGACTCCCACAGCTATCTAGAATACACCTCCTTCCACCCACCCTCCTGCAAAAATTCCATCCCCTATTCCCAATTCCTCCGCCTCCGCCGCATCTGCTCCCACGATGAGGCATTCCACTCCTGCGTATTCCAGATGTCCAAGTTCTTCAAGGACCGCAACTTTCCCCCCACAGTGGTCGAGGACGCCCTTGACCGCGTCTCCCACATTTCCCGCAACACATCCCTCACACCCCGCCCCCGCCACAACCGCCCAAAGAGGATCCCCCTCGTTCTCACACACCACCCCACCAACCTCCGGATACAACGCATCATCCTCCGACACTTCCGCCATCTACAATCCGACCCCACCACCCAAGACATTTTTCCATCCCCATCCCTGTCTGCTTTCCGGAGAGACCACTCTCTCTGTGACTCCCTTGTTCGCTCCACACTGCCATCCAACCCCACCACACCCGGCACCTTACCCTGCAACCGCAGGAAATGCTACACTTGCCCCCACACCTCCTCCCTCACCCCTATCCCAGGCCCCAAGATGACTTTCCACATTAAGTAGAGGTTCACCTGCACATCTGCCAATGTGGTATACTGCATCCACTGTACCCGGTGTGGCTTCCTCTACATTGCGGAAACCGAGCGGAGGCTTGGGGACCGCTTTGCAGAACACCTCCGCTTGGTTCACAATAAACAACTGCACCTCACAGTCGCAAACCATTTCCACTCCCCCTCCCATTCTTTAGATGATATGTCCATCGTGGGCCTCCTGCAGTGCCACAACGATGCCACCCAAAGGTTGCAGGAACAGCAACTCATATTCCTCTTGGGAACCCTGCAGCCCAATGGTATCAATGTGGACTTCACCAGCTTCAAAATCTCCCCTTCCCCCACCGCATCCCAAAACCAGCCCAGTTCGTCCCCTCCCCCGACTGCACCACACAACCAGCCCAGCTCTTCCCCTCCACCCACTGCATCCCAAAACCAGTCCAACCTGTCTCTGCCTCCCTAACCTGTTCTTGCTCTCACCCATCCCTTCCTCCCACCCTAAGCCGCACCTCCATCTCCTACCTACCAACCTCATCCCACCTCCTTGACCTGTCCGTCTTTCCTGGACTAACCTATCCCCTCCTTACCTCCCCACCTATACTCTCCCCTCCACCTATCTTCTTTTCTCTCCATCTTCGGTCCGCCTCCCCCTCTCTCCCTATTTATTTCAGAGCCCTCACCCCATCCCCCTCTCTGATGAAGGGTCTAGGCCCGAAACGTCAGCTTTTATGCTCCTGAGATGCTGCTGGGCCTGCTGTGTTCATCCAGCCTCACATTTTATTATCTAAAACTAGACCCACCTGCCTATGTTTGGCCCGTATCCCTCAAAATATTTCATCTTTGTGAACTTATTCAAATGTTTTTTTAAATGTAGTAACTGCATCCCCATCTACCACTTCCTCTGGAGGTTCATTCCACACATGAACACTCTCTGTGTGAAATGGTTGCCCCTCCCTGTCTTTTTAAAATATTTCTGCTCTCACCTTACAAATATGCCCCCAGTCTTGAAATCCCCCACCCTAGTGAAAAGACACCTGCTATTTACCTTATCAGCCCCCCTCTTGATTTCACAAATGTCTAAGGTTACCTGTCAACCTCCAATGCTCCAGTGAAAAATGAAGAAAAGCCCGGCCTATCCTTTATAATTTAATCCTTCCACTATGTTTGAACTGTCACATCAGGGCTAAAAGATTGATTTGCTTCTACATAACATCTTTCATGGCCACAGAATACTTCAGCCCAGAACGAGCCATACCTCTAGCCACACTATTCCAATCAGCTACAACATTGGCACCTACCCACCAATGTGTACAATTGCCTAGGTATGTCCTGTTCACAAAGAGCAGGATAAGTCTGTCCATCCATTTACTGCCACATCAGTGTACTGTACCCTCCATTTGGAGCAAAAGACTGGAAGGGTTTGTCTACAGTGGTATGAAGCAGCACCTACGCAATATAACGTGCACGCTGATGCTCGGTTTGGGCTCTGCCAGGGCCATAAAACTCCTATCTTCATTACAGCCTTGGTCTAAACATAGACAAAAAAGCTGAATTTCAGATGTGAGATGGATTCAGGAGCAAAACTCTCCACTTGTTGGGAGTCATAGCCAGCACAAAAAAAGATGATTGTAGTTGTTGGAGGCTAATCATCATGACCAAAGGACATCATTGCATGAGAGATAGTAGGAACCTCAGATGCTGCAGTCAGAGGTAACACTGTGTAGAGCTGGAGGAATACAGCAGGTCCGAGGAACAGGAAAGTTGACGTTTCGGGTCAGGGCATTTCCAACATCATTGCATGAGTTCCTTAAGGTGGTGCCCTTGGATGGTGTCCCAGCCCCAACCACCCCTCCCCCCCAAACATAGGATGATAAATAGGAATGTTTTCTGATGTC
This sequence comes from Stegostoma tigrinum, assembly GCF_030684315.1. Lineage (NCBI taxonomy): Eukaryota > Metazoa > Chordata > Chondrichthyes > Orectolobiformes > Stegostomatidae > Stegostoma > Stegostoma tigrinum. The sequence continues at coordinate 47,938,491 of NC_081379.1, forward strand.
TGATTGCTAGGGAAACTTCAGTAGGTCCAGTAGTACAGAACCTTGTGAAGAAGGGTCACTGGACCCGAAATATAACCCTGCTTTCTCTCCACAGATGTTTTTGATTTTGGTTCAGAAGCTTTTACTACTGTTGGGTTACGGAAGCAGTTTATGCCAATACCAGCAACATTCAGGCTTGGCCTGATAACTGGATAGGCAAATAATATTTGTGTCACAAAAACACCAGGCAATGATTACCAGCAAAAAAAAGACATAACCTAATCTTCTCTCGTTCAGAAGAGAAGGTGGTGGGGGGGATTACCATGGACCAGAAACTTATCTGGACCAGCCAAATGAACATTGTGGCCAAAGGCTGGCAGTCCTGCAGCAAGGAACTTGCCTACTTACTCCTCAAAGTCTGTGTGCTATCTACAAGGAGCAATTAAGGAGTATGGTGGAATACCTGGATGATTGCAGCTCCAACAACATACAAGACATGCTCACATACACGCGCACACACGCCCCGCCATCACCCCCCTCCAAACAAAGTAGCTTATTTAATTGTTACCCCAGCTACCACCTTCAACATCAGTCCCTCAGCCATTGACATACAGTGGTAGCAGTATGTACCAGCTACAAGATACAGCCATTTGCCCAAGCTCTTTGACAGCAGCTTCCAAACCACTGACCTTTATCACCTAGAAGTGCAAGTACAACATGTGTGTGGGAACACAACTTTCAAGCTCCCTCCCAATACTTCCACCATCCTGTTGAAATAATATGACTGTCCCTTTATTTTCGCTGTTTGGAAGCAGTGAAGCTTCCTTGCCTATGCAGTGTGGATGTGATTAACCCCTGCAGCAGTTCACAAAGGTGGCTTCATAAGCAAATTCTCAAAGGCTGTCAGTGTTGGACAACGAACCCTAGCCTCACCAACAAAGCTCACATCCTATGAATGACTTCAGAGAAAGGAATGACTGAAGTGTCAACCTAGGTTAAGTGCTTAAGTGTCTGAAATGGGACTTTTAACCGGCAAATCATTGGAAGTGCATTTCTTTACTAATGTCCTTAGCAGTTGGAATGGTTTTCTGGATCACCAACAGGCCAGCCTAGACTGGGTATGATGCAGTGTAAAAGAAATAATTGATCCTGTAGTAGTGAGAGACCCCTTGGGGATGAGTGACGATAATATGATGGAATTCTTCAACAAGATGGAGAGTGAGGTAGCTGATTCTCTGTGTCCTGAGTCTTAATAAGGGAATCTACGATGGTGTGAGTTGGCTATGATGGATAGGGAAATGTTACTGAAAGGAATGGCAGTCATTAGGCAATTGCAGATTTTCAAACAGCGAATGAGTGGATTACAAAAACTATTTATTCCTGGCTGGCACAACAGAGCAAAGAGAACAATGGCCACACCACAGCTTATGAGGGAAATTAGTGATAGTATTAGATGTAAAAAAGAGGCATACAAATTGCAAAAGAAAAGCTGAGGGGTGACCTTTATAGGGGTTTATAAAATCATGCAGCTCATAGATAGGATGAATAGCAAAAGCCTTTTCTTGGGATATGGGAGTCCAAAACTAGAGGGCATAGGTTTATGTTGCGATGGGAAAGATTTAAAATGGGCCTAAGGGACACCTTTTCAAATTGGGTGCGGGGCGTGTATAGAATGAGCTGCCAGGTGAAGTGGAAGAGGTGCGTACAATTAAAACATTTAAAAGACATTTGGACAGCTACGTGAATAGAAACAGTTTAGAAAGGTATAGGCCAAATGCAAGTAAATGGGACTAGTTTAGATTAGATTAGGTTAGATTCCCTACAGTGTGGAAACAGGCCCTTCAGCCCAACAAGTCCACACTGTCCCTTGGACCATCCCACCCAGACCCATGCCCCTATAACTCACACACCCCTGAACATTATGGACAATTTAGCATGGCTGATCGACCTATCCTGCACATCTTTGGACTGTGGGAGGAAACCGGAGCACCGGGAGGAAACACGTGCACACACGGGGAGAATGTGCAAACTCTGCAGACAGTCGCCTTAGACTGGAATTGAACCAGGGTCCCTGGTACTGTGAGGCTGCAGTGCTAGCCACCATGCTGCCCTTTAGTTTTGTTTAGAAAACCTGGAAGGCATGGGCGAATTGGACCAGAAAGGGTTTATTCCTATGCTGTGGCTCTTTGATTCTATTAGACCTGAGGATTGGGAACAGTTTAGAAGTCAGCAAAGGAAGCCCAAGGGATTGGTTAAGAAAGAGTTTTGGAAAATAGAGTAAAATTAGAAAATAGAATAAGCTTGCAGAGAACATAGAACTAGTTGAAAAAATGTTTCCGTGTGTATGTAAACAGAAAAAGATTGAAAACTAATGTAAGTGCCTTACAGTCAGAAACAGTGAGTTTATAAAGGGGAGCAAAGAAATAGATGACAAACTAAATTCATTGTTCTCTCTGTCTTCAAAAAGGAACACACAAATAACATACTAAAATTGATGGGGAACATCGGGTTCAGTGAGAGGGTGGCACTGAAACAAATTAGTATTAGACGTCTTAGAAATATTGATGGGATTGAAGGCGGATAAATCCCTAGGGCCTGATAATCTACATCCCAGAGTATTTAAGGAAGTAGCTGTAGGAATAGTAGTGGATGCATTGGTGGTGATCTTCCAGGATTCTATAGACTTTGAAACAGTTCCTCCAGATTGGAGAGTAGCTAATGTAACCCCATTATTTAAAAAGGCAGGTAGAGAGAAAAAAGGGAATCAGAGAGTAGTGATCTGACGTTGGTAATGGGGAAGATGCAAGAGTCCAATGCCAAGCATTTTATAACAGGGCACTCAGAAAGCAGTGATAGAATCAGACTGAGTCAGCATGGATTAACAAAAGAAAAATCATGCTTGAAAATCTGCTGCAATTCTTTGAGGATGTAACTATTTTATATTTAAGATGGTTTCTCTTAAATTTAGGTTTTTGTCCTTAAGATGGTGTCAGAGAATGATGACTTTGTAAACTTTTCACTGTACTCCTGTACTTCTGTCCTTGAGTACACGTGACAATAAAACCCAGTCTAGTTCAGTTCAATAGCAGAGTTGATCGGGGGAGGGGAGCCAGTGGGTGTGGTTTATTTGGACTTTCAGAAGGATCTTGACAAAGTTCCGCATGAGAGATTAACGTACAACATGATGGGATTGAGGTGGATTGAAAATTGGCTAGCTGACATGAAACAAAAAGAACGAATAAACGAAGGGTCCCCACCCAGAATGCCAAGCTTTCCTCCTCCTCTGATGCTGCTTGGCCTGCTTTGTTCATCCAGCTGCACACCATGTTATCGCAGATTCTCCAGCATCGGCAGTTCCTACTGTGTCAGGACGAATAAGTCGTCTTTTTCTGATGACAGGCAGCACCTAGCAGGTATTGCAGGTGGTAATGCCAAATATTCACAAAGTAGGTTAATGATTTAGATGAGGGAACAAAGTGTAATATCTCCAAATCTGCAGATGACTCAAAGCTGGGTGGGAGGGTGAGCTGTGAAGAGGATGCAGAGATGTTGCAGTATGATTTGGAAAGTCTGAGTGAGCAGGCAGTTGAATTGAATTAGGGTTTTATTGTCAACGCTTGGTAGTTGCAGTAAAATATGGGTAAATGTGAAGTTAACCACTTCGGTTGTAAAAATAGGAAGGTAGAATATTAAGTGAATGCCCATAAATTGAGGAGAGGGAAATGTTCAACAAGACCTGGATGCCCTCATGCACTAGGCATTGAAAGTAAGTGTGTAGGTGCAGCAGGCAATAAAAAGGCAAACTGTATGTTGGCCTTCATAGACAGAGGATTCAAGCACAGGAACAAGGATACCTTACTACAATTACACAGGGCCTTGGTGAGGCCACACCCAGAGCATTGTGTATGGTTTTGGTCTCCTTATCTGAGGAAAGATGTTCTTGCTGTGGAGGGAGTCTAGTGAAGGTTTATCAATAGATCCCTGACATGAGGAAAGATTGAGTTGGTTAGCATTGTATTTATTGCTGCTTAGAAGAATGAGGAGGGATCTCACAGGAACCTATAAAATTTTAACAGGAGCAGACAGGTTAGGTGCAGGAAGGATTTGCCAGATCTTGGGGGAGTCCAGAACCAGGGGCCATAGTTTAAAGGATAAAGGGGTAAACGTTTAGGACTGACATGAAGAGAAATTTCACCCAGAGAGTGGTAACCCTGTGGAATTCACTTCCGCAGAAAGTAGTAGAGGCCTAAGCATTGTGTTTTCAAGATGGAGGTAGATATAGCCCTTGTGGCTGATGGGATCAAAGGATATGGGGGGAGGGTGGGGATTAGATTATTGAGTTTGATGATCAGCCATGGTCATATTGAGTGGCAGAACAGGCTAGAGGGGTCAAATGGCCTACTCCTGCTCTTTCATTGTTCCTGTGTTATGTTTTGTTTAGCATTGTACCTTAGCTTTGGCTCACTTAGTAACACTCTTGCTTCTGAGGCAGAATACAGTAGGTTTTTGTCCTAATCCAGAACTTGAGCGCAATAATCTTGACTAATTATGTAATGTAATGAGAAATTTCTGCACTGTTGTAGGAGCTGTCTCTTTAAATACAATGTTAAACCCTAGTCCCAAATGCTGTCTTACAGACTTAAGAGATTCCATGGTACTGTTTTGTGGAAGAGCAGAGTTAGTTATTTCTTGTCCTAGCCAATAATTCTCCCTCGACCAACATCAGTAAGATTTATTTATTGATTGATTGTCAGATATGCCTAGAAAGATACGGTGAAAAGTATTTTGTTGCTATAATCTGGTGCCGTTTTGATTTACAAAAAGAATAAAAGGAAATTACATAAATAGAGTTCATCCTGTGTACAAAAGGTCTTCACCCCCAGCTCCAGGGCTTCGAGGTCTTTGTAAGGTGTCCTGAACCTCAGGAAGTCCCTGCTCTGGGTACAGCAACGACAACACCACCAAGAGTCCATACTTCAGGCATACCGCAGTGAGCAGCACCCGCTCCAGGCACTGCCACTGATCACTGCTGCCAATTTCCTGCCTCGAGCTGACGCTTCAGTCTAAGCTGTGGGCACAGCCACCGTCACAGCTGACGCCTTATTGATACCACTCTGGCTTCCGCACGACATCAGGATATGAAGGAAAGTAAAAAGAGAAAGCGAAAGATGCAGCCGCCTGGAGCGGATGGACTCAGGAGCCCAAACACTACCTACTGTGCTGGTGCCGCCATCTTGGAGATTTTTTGATCACTACCACTTTGCTGTTCGTGTGTGCAAGTTGGCGGCTATGTTTCCTGTATCCCATAAATAACTGTACTTCAAAAGTAATTAGTTGAAAGTATTGGAAACTATGCAGTGTAACTATGTGTGTAACTATGCAGTTTTACAGTGATTCAGTGAACTGTTGCCTGGTAATGCATTCTGCTTGGAGATGATTTGTCCCTGATCAAGAATCCTATTGATCTGAGCCTGTGTCTTACAATTGGCATTAATATCCCTGAACTAGGAGGGAAGAGATTCTCTGGTGAAGGGGCATATACCTAATCCCTGCATTGTGTCAGCTGCCAGAAAGTATGACTGTGAATGCTGGAACAAGACACATTTAAGTTTGCCAGCACTTACTGTCTGTGTTCCTGCTGAAGGATAGTCACCTGGTTAAGGTACCAGTGAGAGTGGGGCAGAAACTAATGAGAAAAAGATATAGAATGATACAGCAAAAACACATTTCAGTCTATCTTGCTTGTGCCAAAAGCTTTTCCAAAGATCCCTTCAATCATTCCCTCTCCCATGGCTTTTTAACCCTGCCCTTTTTTGATGAGTATATAATTTTTTTTAACTAGAAATACACACAAGCAGAAATTAATTCCCAGGCAGAGTTGTTGTACTGCTCTGTATTGTTTGAGACCCTTGTAACTGTAAAGACTTTCCCAATATAATGGGCTGGTGCTGATGATCTGATCTCAGCCTAATAGATAGAACAATACAGCGCAGAACAGGCCCTTCGGCCCTCGATGTTGCGCCGACCTGTGAACTAATCTAAGCCCCTCCCCCTACACTATCCCATCATCGTCCATATGCGTATCCAAGGACTGTTTAAATGCCCCTAATGTGACTGAGTTAACTACATTGGCAGGCAGGGCGTTATGCTGGAACTGTATTAAACTTCACTTAGGCCACCGCTAGAGTATTGTGTGCAGTTCTGGAATCCACATTGCAGGAGGAATGTGATAGCACTGGAGACAGTGCAGAGGAGATTTACCAGGATGTTAAATAAAAACCAAAAGAACTGCGGATGCTGTAAATCAGGAACAAAAACAAAGTTGGTCTGGCAGCATCAGCGTTCTGAGGAAGGGTCACCGAACCCGAAACGTTAACTCTGATTTCTCCATCACAGATGCTGCCAGACTTGCTGAGCTTTTCCAGCTGCTTTGTTTTTGTTCCTTTTTTTTTACCAGGATGTTGCCTGGGCTAGAGAGTTTCACTTAAGAAGAGACCTGGACAGACTGGCATTGCTTTCCTTAGAGGAGAGGATATTGAGAACGGACATGATTGAGATGTATAAGATTATGAGAGGCATAGTAAGGGCAGAAAGTTTAGAGGAGATGTGAGGAAAAGCATTTTCACCTGGAGGGGGTGGGAATATAGAACTCATTGCCTGTAAGGGTGGTGAAGGTGGAAGCCCTCATCACATTGAAGAAGTATTTAGATGTGCACTGGTGATGCCAAGGCACACAAGGCAATGGACCAAGTGCTGAAACATGGAATGAGAATGGTTAGGCACTTGGTTTTAATCAGCACAGACCTGATGGTCTTTTTTAGTGCTGCAGCTCTCTATGACTGTTAGCAGTAATCACATTGCTGTGGGTCTGGAGTCATAACCAAGTAAGGAAGGTTTCCTTCCTTAAAGGGCGCTAGTGAGCTCGGTAAGATTGTGATGGTAATTTGAGGTCACCATTACTGAGACTAGTTTTCTGTCTCAGATTTTATTAATTAGGTTTAATTTCCACAAGCTCTGTGCTGGGGTTTGAACATGTGTACTGAATAGGGCTTTCCTGGGCCTCTGGATCATTAGTGTACTCCCATTATCATTGCAGCACTATCTGCCCACAATTGTGAAGAGTCTCCTGGGATGGGTTTTCATGCAGAGCTCTGAGTGCTAATGGTCTGTCTTTGTTTGTTTCAGATTCCTGAAGTAATCGATTTCTGCTGTGACTTCCTTGTGTCTTGGATTGACGATGATAACATTATTGAGCTGTACAAGCTGGCTGAGCATTATAATTTGACCCAACTGAGCAACAAGATTGACTTATACATCCTCCAAAACTTTCTGACCATCAGCAAGACTGCGACCTATCGCCGGCTGCCCCTAGCCAAGGTGCAGAGCCTGCTGAGCAGTGATAAGTTGCATGCCAGCTCTGAGAATGAGGTCTATGAGGCTGCTTTACTTTACCACTATAGCCAGGAGGAGATTGACAAGGACCAGGTCTCTTTGCATGACCCACCAAAGCTCCTGGAGATGGTCCGCTTTGCACTGATTGAACAGCACACCTTCCAGAAACTATACAATCGGCTGAGTCCCTGTCCTCTCAAGGAGGTCTTGGCAGATGCCCTGGCCTACCACCAGAATGAAATCCTGCAGCCTGCACTGCAGACCCCTCAGACACAACTGAGGTCAGAGTTCCGTTGTGTGGTAGGATTTGGAGGAATGTACTCTTCCCAGGACGAAGACTTGAGTGACGAGGTCAAGTTTCTGAACCCGTTGACCCAGGAATGGCGAACCCTGACTCAGGCACAAATGCCAAAGATGTCAAACCAGGGAATTGCTGTTTTAAATAACTTTGCTTACCTGGTGGGTGGAGACAACAATACTTCCGGGTACAGAGCAGAGGTGAGCTGCTGGAGGTATGCTATTTTTCCTTTTTAGTTTATATTTGACAAGATAAACTGAGGGATAAAAGAATTAACTCTATAAAATTGTAATTTTTCACTATTCTGCAGAAATAATAATGTTGATTTTCTTTCCCTCAGAGAAGGTGTGACTTTGGAACTTTCTGCTACAGCAGGGTAGTGGACATGGGTATCATTGAGTATTTTTAAGGCCAGCTCCGATAGACTCTTGGTAGGCACGGGAATGAAAGGTTTTTGGGGATATGTGGGAAAATAAATTACAATCATTTGACAGATCAGCATGTTCTTAGTAAATGCACTAAATGGCCTACTTTTGCTTCAAAAACATACATCACAAGATTTCATAATGCCCTCCATGCTCCCATTTACTCCAATTCCACTCACCTTATCTGAGAGGGAACACTTAGGGAAAAGAACGATGAATCTAATGAGTATTCTTAGCTAGGTTCTTCAGGTGTGAAGGTCTTTGTTTAGGAACGTAACCTCCAAACTTCTTACTTGTATGGAGTGATCCAGGATATTGGTGAGGGGCATAAATTTGGGCTTATCCCAAACCATTTTGGCTCCATGAGGAAGAGAGATGATAGTATTTTCATAAATCTATTGTTATTTTTGTAACCATCTCCTTCAGTTATTTTAATCTGCTGCCAAAAATAAAGAAAGAAAGGAGCTTGCTCCTTGCCCTCTCCTCTATCACAGGGAGCTCAGTGTGTGTACACTGACCCGATCCCTCTCTCCTCTGTCACAGGGAGCCTGGTGTGTGTACGCTGACCCCGATCCCTCTCTCCTGTATCACATGGAGCACGATGTGTGTGCACTGACCCCGATCCCCCTCTCCTCTATCACAGGGAGGGCGGTGTGAGTACACTGACCCTGAACCCTCCCTCCTCTATCACAGGGAGCACGATGTGTGTACATTGACCCCGATCCCCCTCTCCTCTATCACAGGAGGCGCGGTGTGTGTACACTGACCCCGATCCCTCTCTCCTCTATCACAGGGAGAGTGTTGTGTTTACACTGACCCTGATCCCTCTCTCCTCCATCTCGTGGCGCGCGGTGTGTGTACACTGACCCAGATCCCTCTCTCCTCTATCACAGGGAAGGTGTTGACTTTATATTGAACCAGATCCCTATCTCCCCTATCACAGGGAGCTCGGTATGTGTACACTGACCCCGATCCCTCTCTCCTCTATCACAGGGAGCACGATGTGTGTACACTGACCCCAATCCCCCTCTCCTCTATCACATTCCGCGTGCTGTGTGTACACTGACCCCGATTCCTGTCTCACCATCACATTGGAGCGCGATGTGTGTATACTGACCCCGATCCCTCTCTCTTCTATCACAGGGAAAGTGTTGACTTTATATTGATCCAGATCCCTCTCCCCTCTATCACAGGGAGCGCGGTCTGTGTACACTGACCCCAATCCCTCTCTCCTCTATCACAGGGAGCTCGGTGTGTGTACACTGACCCCAATCCCTCTCTCCTCTATCACAGGGAGCTCGGTGTGTGTACACTGACCCCGATCCCTCCCTCCTCTATCACAAGGAGCGAAGCGTCTGTACATTGACCCCGATCCCTCTCCTCTGACACAGGGAGCAGAGTGTGTGTACATTAACCCAGATCCCTCTCTCCTCTAGCACAGGGTGAGTGTTGAGTTTACATTGACCCAGATCCCCCTCTCCTCTATCACAGGGAGCGCGATGTGTGTACACTGACCCCGATCCTTGTCTCACCATCACATTGTAGTGCGATGTGTGTACACTGACCCCGATCCCTGTCTCCTCTATGACAGGGAGAGTGTTGTCTGTACATTGACCCCGAACCGTCTCCTCTGTCACAGTGAGCACGGTGTGTGTACACTGACCCAGATCCCTCTCTCCTCTATCACAGGGAGCGCGGGGTGTGTGCACTGATCCCAATCCCTCTCTCCTCTATCACAGCAAGCACAATGTGTTTACACTGACCCCGATCCCTCTCTCCTCCATCTCACGGCGCGCGGTGTGTGTACACTGACCTCAGTCGCTGTCTCCTGTATCACAAGGAGCTCGGAGTGTGTACACTGACCTGGATCCCTCTCTCCTCTATCACAAGGAGCGAAGCGTCTCTACATTGACCCTGATCCCTCTCCTCTGTCACAGGGAGCAGGGCGTGTGAACACTGACCCAGATCCCTCTCCCCCATCACAGGGAAAGTGTTGTGTTTACATGGACCCAGATCCCTCTCTCCTCTATCACAGGGAGCGCGGTGAGTGTGCACTGACCCAGATCCCTCTCTCCTCTATCACAGGGAGCGCGGTGTGTGTACATTGACCCCGATCCCTCTCTCTGCTCTTACAGGGAGCTTGGTGTGTGTACACTGACCCCGATCCCTCTCTCCTCTATTACAGGGAGTTCGGTGTGTGTACACTGACCCCGATCCCTCTCTCTGCTCTTACAGGGAGCTCGGTGTGTGTACACTGACCCCGATCCCTCTCCTTTGTCACAGGGAGCGCGGTGTGTGTACACTGACCCCGATCCCTCTCCTCTGTCGCAGGGAGCAGGGTGTGTGTACACTGGCCCAGATCCCTGTCTCCTCCATCACATTGAGCATGATGTATGTACACTGACGCCGATCCCTCTCTCCTCTATCACAGGGCGAGCGCTGTGTTTACACTGACCCGATCCCTCTCTCCTCTGTCACAGGGAGCCTGGTGTGTGTACGCTGACCCCGACCCCTCTCTCCTGTATCACATGGAGCACGATGTGTGTGCACTGACCCCGATCCCCCTCTCCTCTATCACAGGGAGGGCGGTGTGAGTACACTGACCCTGAACCCTCCCTCCTCTATCACAGGGAGCACGATGTGTGTACATTGACCCCGATCCCCCTCTCCTCTATCACAGGAGGCGCGGTGTGTGTACACTGACCCCGAACCCTCTCTCCTCTATCACAGGGAGAGTGTTGTGTTTACACTGACCCTGATCCCTCTCTCCTCCATCTCGTGGCGCGCGGTGTGTGTACACTGACCCAGATCCCTCTCTCCTCTATCACAGGGAAGGTGTTGACTTTATATTGAACCAGATCCCTATCTCCCCTATCACAGGGAGCTCGGTATGTGTACACTGACCCCGATCCCTCTCTCCTCTATCACAGGGAGCACGATGTGTGTACACTGACCCCAATCCCCCTCTCCTCTATCACATTCCGCGTGCTGTGTGTACACTGACCCCGATTCCTGTCTCACCATCACATTGGAGCGCGATGTGTGTATACTGACCCCGATCCCTCTCTCTTCTATCACAGGGAAAGTGTTGACTTTATATTGATCCAGATCCCTCTCTCCTCTATCACAGGGAGCACGGTGTGTGTACACTGACCCCAATCCCTCTCTCCTCTATCACAGGGAGCTCGGTGTGTGTACACTGACCCCAATCCCTCTCTCCTCTATCACAGGGAGCTCGGTGTGTGTACACTGACCCCAATCCCTCTCTCCTCTATCACAGGGAGCTCGGTGTGTGTACACTGACCCCGATCCCTCCCTCCTCTATCACAAGGAGCGAAGCGTCTGTACATTGACCCCGATCCCTCTCCTCTGACACAGGGAGCAGAGTGTGTGTACATTAACCCAGATCCCTCTCTCCTCTAGCACAGGGTGAGTGTTGAGTTTACATTGACCCAGAACCCCCTCTCCTCTATCACAGGGAGCGCGATGTGTGTACACTGACCCCGATCCTTGTCTCATCATCACATTGTAGTGCGATATGTGTACACTGACCCCGATCCCTCTCTCATCTATGACAGGGAGAGTGTTGTCTGTACATTGACCCCGAACCGTCTCCTCTGTCACAGTGAGCACGGTGTGTGTACACTGACCCAGATCCCTCTCTCCTCTATCACAGGGAGCGCGGGGTGTGTGCACTGATCCCAATCCCTCTCTCCTCTATCACAGCAAGCACGATGTGTTTACACTGACCCCGATTCCTCTCTCCTCCATCTCATGGCGCGCGGTGTGTGTACACTGACCTCAGTCGCTGTCTCCTGTATCACAAGGAGCTCGGAGTGTGTACACTGACCTGGATCCCTCTCTCCTCTATCACAAGGAGCGAAGCGTCTCTACATTGACCCTGATCCCTCTCCTCTGTCACAGGGAGCAGGGCATGTGAACACTGACCCAGATCCCTCTCCCCCTATCACAGGGAAAGTGTTGTGTTTACATGGACCCAGATCCCTCTCTCCTCTATCACAGGGAGCGCGGTGAGTGTGCACTGACCCAGATCCCTCTCTCCTCTATCACAGGGAGCGCGGTGTGTGTACATTGACCCCGATCCCTCTCTCTGCTCTTACAGGGAGCTTGGTGTGTGTACACTGACCCCGATCCCTCTCTCTGCTCTTACAGGGAGCTCGGTGTGTGTACACTGACCCCGATCCCTCTCCTTTGTCACAGGGAGCGCGGTGTGTGTACACTGACCCCGATCCCTCTCCTCTGTCGCAGGGAGCAGGGTGTGTGTACACTGGCCCAGATCCCTGTCTCCTCCATCACATTGAGCATGATGTATGTACACTGACGCCGATCCCTCTCTCCTCTATCACAGGGCGAGTGCTGTGTTTACACTGACCCAGATCCCTCTCTCCTCTATCACAGGGAGCGCGGCGTGTGTACACTGACCCTGATCGCTCTCTCCTGTATCACAGGGAGTGCGGCGCGTGTACACTGACCCTGATCCCTCTCCTCTATCACAGGGAGCGCAGTGTGTGTACACTGACCCCGATCCCCCTCTCCTCTATCGCAGGGAGCAGGGTGTGTGTATGCTGACCCCAACCCCTCTCTCCTCTATCGCAGGGAGCAGGGTGTGTGTACGCTGACCCTGATCCCTCTCTCCTCTATCACAGGGAGCACGATGTGTCTACACTGACCCCGATCCCTCTCTCCTGTATCACAGGGAGTGCGGTGTGTGTACACTGACCCTAATCCCTCTCTCCGCTGTTACAGGGAGCTCGATGTGTGTATGCTGACCCCGATCCCTCTCTCCTCTATCACATTGAGCGCGGCGTGTGTACACTGACCCCGATCCCTCTCTGCTCTATCACAGGGAGCGCGATGTGTGTACACTGTCCCCGAGCCCTTTCTCTTCTCTCACCGGGAGAGTGTTGTGTTTACACTGACCCAGATCCCTGTCTCCTCCATCACACGGAGCATGGTGTGTGTACACTGACCCCGATTCCCCCTCTCCTTTCTCACAGGGAGAGTGTTGCGTTTACACTGACCCCGACCCTATCTCCTCTATCGCAGGGAGCAGGGTCTGTGTACACTGACCCCGATCGCTCGCTCCTCAATCGCACAGAGCGCTGTGTGTGTACACTGACCCTGATCCCTCTCTCCTGTATCACAGGCAGCAGGGTCTGTAGACTGGCATCCTGTTCCTTCTGTATTGCACGGACCTAATATGTGGCCAGTGTTATTTTTGTGCTGTTATTCCTTACCTTGAATTAATGGAAAACATTGCTTCCTTTCTCTGTGCCTCCCGAAACATTGTACAAGGCAAGAATATATAGTTCTGGAACCCAGGACTGGATTTGGCTTGTATTTATAAGCTGGTATAGCATACCAACACACCATCTTTAGTTCAGTTTTAAAGAGTTTTCTTTGTTTTATTGGTTTTCGCACCAGGTTTGAAAATGTTTTTCCCTGTTGTAGTTCTTCAGATTTCTTGTCCAAGTATTTCTTTCTATTTATGTTGTTCATTTGTGTATTAATAAAGTTAGCTTTGATGGAGTATGCTGTTTATCTTGCGGGATGTGTAGGCTACCACGTTGTGGCTTTCCTGTTGTTGAATGGGTGTGTGGGGTGTTGGCACTGTGGTGAGAGCTCAGTGCAGTTTGAATTTGGCTACTTCATCTGTCTTGTTTGAAGGTACGACCCACGCCATAACAGGTGGACTCGAATCCAGTCGCTGCAGCAGCCGCATGCTGACCACTGTGTGTGTGTGGTGGGCGAGTATCTGTACGCTGTAGGTGGCCGAGACTATCAACATGAGTTAAACGTGGTGGAACGTTATGACCCCCGGTTAAATACTTGGGAATATGTGGCACCGCTGGACAAAGAGGTACGTGTCCACCCACTGTGACAAGTTTTTGAAGCTTTATATCAGGTCTGTTCAATGTGAAACCACCTATCTTTCTGTTCACCAGCATACTTTCACACTGCATTCTTCAGATAGTGAGACAGACTGTTGTACATCTGGTCACCTAGCAGTGTAGGGCATCACAAGTAGGGATGGGAGGGTATGTGCAGAAGCAGTCCAGGAGGAAGTGTATTGCAAATGGTCATTTAGGTTTATGTACTGTGGATTGAAGATTCTCAATCTAAAGGACTACCAGGGCTGTTTATATTTGAAAATGCTTTGAATCACTTGTGTTTTCAATACCGAAGTGCGAGATAATGTATCTTGGTAGAAAGAATAAGAGATAATATAAACTAAATGGTAGAACAACAAGTATATTTCAGTAGCACCTTTAAACATGCAATTTTGACAGGGCTGCAATCCCTTAGAGACTGTGGGATGTGCAGAGGTGTTTATGTACAAGTGAATGAAACATGAAGGATCCTTGGCTTTTTAAATGGAAGCAGGAAGTACAAATGGCAGGAGGTTATGTTAAACCTACCTAAAAATCACCTAGACTGCAGTTGAAGTATTGGACATAACAAAGTGTGGAGCTGGATGAACACAGAAGACCAAGCAGCATCTTAGGAGCACAAAAGCTGACGTTTCGCCTAGACCCTTCATCAGAGAGGGGAATGGGGAGAGGGTTCTGAAATAAATAGGGAGAGATGGGGAGGCGGACCAGATCCTCCAGCATCTGCAGTTACCATTATCTCTGCAGTTGAAATATTATCCAGTTTTGGGCACCATACTTTAGGATGCACATATGTTTTGAGATTTACCAAAATGGTTCCAGGGATGAGGAATCACAGTTAGAAGGAATATGTAAGATTTTGGGGCTCACTTTATGTGTAATGGTAAGACCTGAGCAAATTACAATTATAGACTGAATTTGAGAAAACTGTCTAAACGTTTACTAGTCCTGAGTGATTGTAAAACCCATTCCAGATACAAGTATATGTGTACATCCATCACAAACTCACCGGTTCCACAGTTACTTCGACTGTACATTCTCATACCTGGTTTTCCTGTAAGGACTTCATCCCATTCTCCCAGTTTCTTCATCTTCATCGTATCTGTTTAGATGATGCAACCTCCCACAACAGGAACCTCAGAAATGTCCACTCTCTTCCTCAACCAAGGATTTTCGGCTACTGTGATCAATAGAGCCCTTAGCCGTGTCCAACCCATCTCCAGGACTTCAGCCCTCACGCCTTCTCTTCCCCTCCTTAATCGCGATAGGGTCCCCTTTGTTCTCATTACTCCACCTGCATCTACATCCAAAGGACCATAAGCTGCAACTGTCACTGCCAGTGGGTTGCCAGCACCAAATCCTAATTCCCCTCCCCTCCCTTATCGATATTCCACAGGGACCGTTTCCTCCCGGACGCCCTGATCCACTTCTGACTGTACGCTCTGTCCAGGTCCTTCATAATCTTGCAGCCTTGCACCCCCCACCCCCAACCTCCGTCGTTCCAGTGAGAACAACCCAAGTTTCTCCAACCTCTCTTCATAGCTAATGCCCTCCATACCAGGCAATATCCTGGTAAATCTTTTGTGTATCCTGTCCAAAGCCACCACATCCTTCTGGCAGTGTGGCAACGAGAATTGAACAGAATACTCCAAATGTGGCCTAACTAAGGTTCTATAAGGCTGCAACATTACCTGACAACTTTTAAACTCAGTACCCTGGCCAATGAAGGCAATCGTGCCATATGCCTCGTTGACTACCTTTTCCACCTGCAGTGCCACTTGCAGTCACCTGTGTACCTGTACACCCAGATC
This sequence comes from Stegostoma tigrinum, assembly GCF_030684315.1. NCBI lineage: Eukaryota > Metazoa > Chordata > Chondrichthyes > Orectolobiformes > Stegostomatidae > Stegostoma > Stegostoma tigrinum. The sequence goes on from NC_081379.1 coordinate 47,954,308, forward strand.
CATCTGCCTATCAGTACTCTTAAGGGTTCTGCCATTTACTGCATATTTTCCAAGGGTTTTTTTCTGAAGAAGGCTATAGACCCAAAACGCCAGCCTTCCTGCTCCTCTGATGCTGCTTGGCCTGCTGTGTTCATCCAGCTCTACACCTTGTTATTTCAATTTAAAACATTACTGTGGCCTTGAGTAAAAGCATTTTAACCTCAAAAGTGTTTGCATATTTGTTAGCCTAGATTTACATTAGCTTGAATCACAACCAGCCATAAAATCTTAACATTACTTTTGATCTGAGCCATATAGTTATTTTCCTCACAGAAAGGGTTTTACAACAAACTGTATTGAACTAAATAAAATGTAATTCCTCATTTGCTTAAACAAGTCAAAAATGATTAGTTATTGAAAATAACTGAATCCTAGAGGGACTGGAGTGGCTGGAATTGCTTTCCTTGGAGGGGATGAGCAGGAAATATTTAAAGACATGAAGTTCTAATGGAGCTATGAAAAGTAAACCATTTCCAAAGTATGTAGGTTCTGTCCCAAAAAGTTAGAGATGAACAGTGATTGTCAAAATAATCTAAGGTGAAATTATTAAAACTAGAAATTGTTTGAGCAGTGATTAGGATTTGGAATGCATTGTCTGACACAGTGGTGGCTACAGATTTGATAGTAGCTTTCAAAAGGAAATTAAATTCATGTAGGAAAGCAGAGTTGTATAGATATGCAGAATGACTGGGACTAATGGAACTGCTTTTCAAAACAGCCAGCATAGATTCACAGAGCCAGGTGGCCAGCTCCTGTTCTGCAGTGATCTCTGAATCTGTCGTTTGCTCCCTGTAAAGCAACTCCACTTCCCATTTCAGCTTTTAGATTAGAGCTGATGCGCTGCGGTGACAGAAGCTGTGGACTCTCTGTGGAGCATTTTCTCTTCTGATGATATCAGAAGACCCTAAGGTAAACAAAGACTGACCTGAGCATAGCCACTGTATTTGTAGTTTGGTAATCCTCGGGGTAATCCTTGGTATTCTTGGGTAAGACGAAGGATGGTGGTGTATGCTTCCTGATCAACACTTGCTGGTGCTCGGATGTAGTGATCCAGGCAAGCCATTGCTCCCCAGACGTAGAACATCTTACAGTAAAATGCCTTCCTGCTATCTACCATGGGAGTTCACTTCCACCACCCTGACAGCAGTCTACATACAATCCCATGTGGATCAGATTTACACCGCCACACACACTCTAGAGACAAGATTCCCCGAGGCCCTCTTCTCACGGCCAGTGACTTCACCAAGCTAACCTCAAGAGGGTGCTGCCAAAATACCACCAACACACCTCCTGCCCCACCAGAGGACGGAATGTTCTGGAGCACTGCTACACAACCAAAGACACCTACCTCCCAATTCCCCGCCCACAGTTAGGAAAATCCGATCACAGCGCTGTGTTCCTCCTTGCAGCTTACAAGCAGGAGCTGAAAAGGGAGACTCCTTCCCAGAACAGTGCGGTGCCAGTGCAAGGCTGTGGAAGACAGTCTCTGGGAATGCCGGGACTCAGTGGGCTGGATCGTATTCCAGTCTTCAGCGGAAAACTTAGATGAGTACGCCATCTCCATCACGGACTTTATTACCAAACGTGTGGGGGGCGGTGAACCAAATCCGTGTGCTTCCCAACCGGAAACCTTGGATAAACCAGGAAACCCACTGAAGATCAAATGTGCAGCATTCAAGTCAGACCACATAGACCAAGACAGAAAATCCAGATATGACCTCCCGTAAACCCATTAGGGAGGCCAAGAGGCAGAACCAGACCAAGTCTGAGGCCCAAACTGACCAGATTCCCGCTGTCTATTGCAAGACCTAAACAACATTACAGGATCCAAAATGAAACCGAGAGACATAGCGGACAATGACACATCCCTCCCTGACATGCTCATTGCTTTCTATGCTCAGTTTGAGCAGAATGCCAGTGGCGCGGGGAAGCCCATCCCCACAGCCCCAGACACATCTGCTCGCTCCGTCAATGGTGCCGATGTTGGATTGGTTTTCCTGGGAGTCACCCCGAGGAAAGCGATGGGCCCCGACGGTGTCCCCTGCCGAACACTCAGATCCTGTGTGAACCAGCTGATGGAGGTATTCACCGACATCTTCAATCTCTCCCTCCTACAAGCCAAAGTCCCCACCTGCTTCAAGAAGACTCCCTGTACCCAAGAAAACACATGCAACGTGCCTTCATGACCACCCCCCAACAGCTCTGACCTCAGTAACCATGAAGTGCTGAGAAAGGCTGGTCATGGCCCACATCAACTCCAGCCTCCGAATCTGCCTCGATCCCCTACAGTTTAGCTTCCGATGTAACAGGTCCACAGAAGATGCAATATCTCTCGCCCTGCTCTCTCCGTGGAGCATCTGGACAACAAAGACACCTGCGTTGGACTCCTGCTTGTGGACTACAGTTCTACCTTCGACACCATCATCCCCTCCAGACTGATCTCGAAACGGTGTGACCTTGGTCTCGGCTCCAATCTCTGCAACTGGATCCTCAGCTTTCTGACGCACAGACTGCGATCAGTGAGGATAGGTAACTGAACCTCGTCCACAATAACACTCAACACTGGAGCCCTGCAAGGATGCATCCTCAGCCCCCTGTTGTACCTACCCCCTGTACACCCACGACTGTGTTGCCAAGTTCCAAATGAACGCCATCTGCAAGTTCACTGATGACACCTCTGTGTGGGACGGCTATCTAATGACAAGTCAGAATACGGAAGGGGGATAGAGGGCTTGGTGACGTGGTGCAATGAAAACAATCTTTCTCTCAATGTCAGCAAAACTAAAGAACTGATCATCGGCTTCATAAAGAAAGGAGGAGAACGCACCCCCATCTACATCAACGGAACTGAGCCTGTGAGTGAATAGCATCAAGCTCCTCGGAGTGACGATAACCAAAGACCAATCCCACACTTCCCACGTAGATGTTACAGTCAATAAGGCACAACAACGCCTCCTCTTCCTCAGGCGGCTCAGGAAATTTGCCATGTCCATAAGGTGCCTCACCAACTTCTATAGATACACCAGTGAAAGCAAACTGTCCGGGTGCATAACAGCCTGGTACGACAACTGCTCTGCCCAGGACCGTAAGGAACTATAGAAGATGGTGAGCACAGCCCAGACCATCACGGAAGCCAACTCCCCAACTACGGACTCCATCTACATGGCTCCCTGCCGCGGAAAGGCGGCCAGCATCGAAGACTCATCATGTCCTGGTAATGATCTCCTACAACCTCTTCCATCAGGCAGAAGATACAGAAACCTGAACACATGCACCAGCAGGTTCAGCTTTTTCCCAGCTGTTGTTAGACCGACAAATGGACTGTCTAGGCTCAAATAACACTGATCTTGCTAACATTGACCTCGCCTTGCCCATGCCCTGTGCAATGTAACCTGTACGCCTCTGGCTAATTCTTGTTGATCTGTACATCCTTTGCTCACTATGATCTGCCTGTAAACAAAGCTTTTCACTGTACTTCCGTGTATGTGACAACAAATTAATCAATAATCTTCAAACTTCCAGTCGGCTCATCTTGTGATGGGTTAGCCACGACCAACAGCTGCATAATCCCCCGTGAGTGGTCAGGAATCATATGTAAGTCAGACTGGATAAGACTAGCAGATTTCTTTCCCTAAAGGGCATTAGTGAACAATACAGGTTTGTACAACAATTAGCATTCTGAGACCAACATTTTTATGCTCTCAGATTTATTGATCTAAATTTCATTGGTAATCGGATTTAACCTCCTGTTCCCAAAACATTAGCCTGGGCCCTTCGATTACCAGCTCAGGGGCATTACCACAATACCATCACCTCTTCCCTAAATTGCTACCTTTATTTTATGCTGTGCTGAAGACAGTATGGGATGATGCTATATTCCCCTGTGAAATATGGTAATCGTCACACAGCAAGTTAATTCTTCCAGGTTAAAACTAATACAGGATTTATTTACTAACAAAACAATTGAACTAAAATAGAAAAACACATTAAGAAGCTGTGATATAATACACCACCTAAACAAAATTCTCAAACTTACAAATTCAAAATAAAGTTCAAAATCTCATCGTCCTTTTCAGAAAGGTCTGATTCTGTGAAGGTTATGAAAGGGCTTCATCCTTCATGATGTTCCTCCTTAACCCCTTGGTTTATTGAAGCAGTGTCCAGAATGGTACAGAGGACCATGGCAGCTAATCAGACAGATGAATAATTTTAGTTATTTTTATCGGTTAGTTCTGATGTGTTACGGTGGGAGTTCTGACTCAGAGGTAGGGATGTTACCATTGTACCACAAAAATCTTTGATGTCTGGTATGATTCTGACGTTAAGCAGTCTCATTTGATTATATTCTGTTCAACGGTCAGACATTTGATGTACAATGCACATCTAAACATACAAGCTGGTTCATTGTGAATCGTTAGTTCATGGCAATTTCATGGCCCTTTTGCTGTTAACATTCTGATTGCCCTCAAGTATTGTCCAGGATTAAAACCAATGAATTTATTACAAATTTTATAATCGCTCAAAAACAGAAACTGTTAATGCAATAGGTGACTTACCTGACTCAAATTATTTTAGTATTTTAAGAAAATGCATGTCGTTTCCTTCTTTTAGTTTGTGGATTTCTCTGCAGTAACTTTGCAAAGGAGGATGTCACCTTGCACTGTATTGCAAAGGTTAAAACTTTGAGGAACAGAAAATCTATTGGTAACCTGTTACATCGGAATTTAGTCAGAGAACGAAGATTGGAGTAGTTGTCCAGGGAGTTAAGGAGAGGGAGACCAGAAAAGTATGGGAAGCTACAGCGAGTACTGATTAGTGATAAATTGTTTCTTTTCCTTGTCAGATTTGTATTCTGAATGCTCCTGTGCTAATCTGTTGAAAGATCAGTAATCTTGCATAATGGTTTGATATCCCTCTGGATTTGATTAGGTTTATGCTCATGCAGGAGCAGTGCATGCCGGGAAGATATACATAGCCTGTGGAAGAAGTGGCAGAAGCTACTTGAAGGAGCTGCACTGCTACGATCCAGAGGCAAACCAGTGGGAAATGAAGGCCCGTGCCCCTGTGGAACGGGCTTGGCACGGAATGGCTGCAGTCCAAGGCCAGCTTTACCTACTCGGTGGCAGCAACAATGCCAATGGGTATAGGCAGGATGTCGTGCAGGTAAGCTTTGAGCAAGGTGGGATGTTTCTGCTTTTGGGCTTCTACCTCCTCGTCACCTAATCAGCTTGATGTGCAACATTAGAATGGCTGGGATTCGCAGTGTGAATCTGAGAGCTGTTAACAAAGAGACCTTCAAAATGGTGATGTCTCAGCCCCCTGGAAGATATCACGGATGACAAAAGCTACCTATTTAACAACATTTCTGCCCTCTTGTACATTCTTCATTTTTGTGGTGGCACAGTGGCTCAGTGGTTAGCACTGCAGCCTCACAGCGCCAGGGACCCGGGTTCGATTCCAGCCTCGGGCAACTGTCTGTGTGGAGTTTGCACATTCTCCCGGTGTCTGCGTGGGTTTCCTCCTGGTGCTCCGGTTTCCTCCAACAGTCCAAAGATGTGCAGGGTAGTGGATTGGACATGCTAAATTTCCCGTAGCGTTCAGGGGTGTGTGGGTAATAGGGGGATGGGTTTGGGTGGGATGCTTCAAGGGGCAGTGTGGACTTGTTGGGCCGAAGGGTCTGTTTCCACACTGTAGGGAATCTAATCTAAATGCTTAACCTATTGGCAGTTGCATTTTTAACTGCAGAGGTCCCAAACACATATTCCCTCAATGAGTTTGTCCATCACTCTACACCCTTTCTTACCTTAAAACCTGCCTTTTTTACAACCTGTCATAATACTCCGCAAATTTTATTTGATAACATTCTTGTGAAGCGCCTTGTGACGTTTGACTGTGTTAAAGGCACCATATAAATTCAGGTTCTTGCTGCTAAATGAATTGTGCCCCTTGCTGACAACACTCACTTCTGGCTTTGTTGAAGCAGCCAGTTGGCCTGGCTCACACCAGCAGCCATTCTTTGAAACAAGGCACCGTTGCTGCTTTGAAATTGCATTTGTATCAGTTGTAGTGGTGTGTGAAGTGTTACGCTGTTGGTTTGTGCCCTGCTTGTTCACACTGCTACCACCGTTTCAATGCTTTTTTTTTCCTGTTGTTCCTGTGAAGGTTTCCTGTTACAGCCCTGAGCGAGACCAGTGGTCAACGGTTTCCGAAATGCCCTTTGGTCATGGAGAGCCAGGCATTGCTGTCTTGGATGACAGGATCTACATCCTGGGCGGGAGGTCACACGACCGTTACACACGCACTGACTACGTCCACATATATAACGTGGTGGAGCACTGCTGGGAGCAAGCTCCGGATATTGAGTGTGCCAATTCTGGCATGTCCTGCTGTGTCCTGACCCTCCCGAGACAACTGGTGGAGGACTGGGGGAGCCCGACTCCTCGGAAACATTCAGAGCGTGCCTGCCGCCGTGCCTACGTGCTTCCCGAAATGGTCGGCCTGTCTGACTTTGAGGAATTCAGTTCCAGTGAAGACTGAACGTTTGGTTAAACAGGCCGTACTGTTCAGCCTTTCTGTTCTTAATGTGGCACAACCTATGGATTACTACTTTGTTTTTTTTCTCTGTGTTCTCAGCCCTGCTTTATGCAGGGGCATTGCGGAGGGGCTAGGGGATTGTGAAGGTATCACAGGGACAGGCAGTTTCCCCTCACCTTCCCTCATGTTACCTTATCTAAGTGGCTGCTCTTGAGCAGACAAATGTATGTTGACAAGTGTAGGATCTTGGAGAGGCCACAGAATCCTTGACACCACCTTCTAATCTGTGTTAAATGTAAAAATCCAAACCTAGAATTGCTATCTCAGTATAGGAAATGTATCATACCTGGCACTCAATGATTTACATGAGTTTATACCAAATCTTACAAAACTGGGGAACGTTATTTAATCAGTTTTCTTCCTTCAGTATTAGGAAGTCCAGCTGTAAGCTGGACAATAAATCCCGCAATATCTGTCTCTCATACACAAACTTTTCATTCCCATTTAATAATACTGCTTTGATTAGGTCCAGCCTTGTGAACAGACATTAGACTCTTCTCAAATAAAAGCAAAGTACTGCAGATGCTGGAAATCTGAAGTAAAAAGAGAAAATACTGGAGAAACACAACAGGTGTGGCAGGATCTGTGTAGAGTAAAACAGAGTTAATACTTTGAGTCCAATATTACTCTTGTTCCTGTTGTGAAGAAGTGATATTGAACTTAATTTTAACTCTGTTTCATTCTTCACAGATGTTACCACACCTGTTGAGCTTCTGCAGTGTTTTCACTTTTAGTTCGAGTCATCTCCCTGCACTTTCACTTTAATTATATTCATTCCTTTTTGTTCTTCTTTCCCAGGACTCCAGAGTTACGGATCCCCACACTTCCCTAGATTTCTCTTTTCCCTACGCAGCACACTCCAGAAAAGATCCAAGCTTTCAATCTTCCCCAGTTCAGAAGCTGGGTGGGTTCAGCTCCCACCCTGAAGACCTTAGCACATGGTGCTTTATTCTGAATAGAGGGGGTGCTGCATTGACAGCATTGTGTCATTCATTGAGCTTAAACCACCGTTCTGTCTGTTGTCAGGAGAGCTATTAATCTGTCCCTGTAAAAATGGAATAAAAAGATCTCCTGGCCCTGTTTTGAAGAGCCCAGATGTCCCTGGTATCCAGGTCAATGTTTGCTCCTTGAACAATTATCTGACGTCCTGACAGTTATCACATTGCTGCTTTGGCTGCTAGATATCTGACATAACAACAGTAGAATAGAATAGAATCTCTACCGTACAGTGTGGAAACTGTTTGCACTCCATTGGCTGTGAAGTGTTTCAGAGCATTCTGTGTTGCAGGTTTTTAATTGAATTGGTTGTATTTTTTCCATTACCATTTCACTGTTTCCTTTACACAAGGTCTGTTGTGCCACTACTTTGCTGTTTTTCACGACAAGCTGTCAGTGATGAGATTGCTGACTTATACTCGTCAGTGTTGACAAGGTCCAGTTCCCCTGCCCTGCTCCAAAAAATAAAACCACATTCTAACTCACCCTAGGTTGACAAATGGAGTATCTCGAGTAACTCCCATCCTCATAATATAGTAACTACTCCTTTAGCTCCGCATTCACTTTTCTTGCTCCTGCGAAGTGCCTTGGGATCTATGTCCACATTCAAGGTGCTATATATATGTAAGTAGCTGATGTAAACTGGGCCTGAAGTGATTATTATACTAGAAGTCAATTTGTTGACTTGTTTGAGGGATTTAAAGCACATAGTCCATGCATGGTTTTCTTCTCAAATTTGTATTCTCCATGAGCGATCCCACTAGAGATTGCTTTACCCCATTTCCGTGCAGACATGTCAACTCCTTCATGCTTTTTAAGGGTGGTACAGATTTGTGGATCATCTTCCTAAAACCAGGCCAAACCTGTGAGCTGACTGTTATGTCATTTGCCACCTCTAAAGATTGATGTATTTTATATCAAGAATTATCTGCCCAGATAAACATGACGGCATTTTTGGTAAAAGTCTAATCTAGAGATTTGAGTAAAGAACGGTTTAAGTGAGAAAAGATTGTAAGGATCTGGGAAGAGTTGGGAGATGTGTGTGTGTTTGGATAATGCATGTTATTTGCTTCAAAAGACCTTCTTAAATGTGTAAAGTTCTGATTTTATCAAAGTCTGATCACCTGGTGATGCCGTGAATATGAGGGTGGAAAGATTTTATCGAATTGAATCATGAAGCTATTGGAGCCTTGATATTTATTTTCCATTTTACAGTGCTTTGAAATTACACATTGGAAACAGTGCTGATTTTGTTTTTAACCTATAACCTACACTGCTGTAGTACATGCAACAATAAATGTAACTTATATTCAAATAAGTGTTCAATCTCTGTCTTTGCAATCCTTACACTGATTCAGAATATTATCTTGATGCGAGTGTATCTGAACTAACAGTTTGTTTAATAGTAAGGCAGATAGTTATCTGAATGATGATAGATTGGGAAAGGGGGAGGTGCAGTGAGACCTGACTGTCGTCGTACATCAGTCACTACAATGTAAGCATTGCCAGTGCATCAGGCAGTGAAGAAGGCAGATGGTTTTTTGGCCTTCATGGCAAGAGGATTCAAGTACAGGAGCAGGGAAATCTTGCTGTAATTGCACAGGGCCTTGGTGAGACCACACCTGGAGTATTGTGTGCAGTTCTGATTGCCTTATCTGAGGGGGGATGTTCTGGCCACAGAGGGACTGCTACAAAGATTTATCAAACTCACTTCTAGGATGGCAGGACTGATGTGTTAAAAGAGACTGAATTGGTTAGGATTATATTCACTGGAGTTTAGAAGAATGAGAGAGGATCTCATAGAAACTAATAACAGGACAATACAGAATAAATGTGAGAAGAAACGGCAAGAACTACAGATGCTGGAGTCAGAGTCAACACAGTGTGGGGTTGGTGAAACAGAGCAGGTCAGGCAGCATCAGAGAAGCAGGAGAATCTTCTGAAGAAGGGTCCTGACCTGAAACATCGACTTTCCTGCTCCTCTGACACTGCCTGGCCTGCTGTGTTCCTCTAGCTCCCCACTGATAAATGCAAGAAGGATCTTCCTGATGTCTCGGGAGTCCAGAACCACGTGTCACAGCCCATGGATATGGGGTAGACCATTTAGGACTGGGATGAGGAGAAATTTCTTTGCCTAGGAAGTGGGATTCTCTGCCATGGAAAGTGGTTAAAGCCAACACAATGTTTTCAGGAGAAAGCAGGAACATGGTGTTGAGTTGGATGATGAGACATGATAATATTAAATGGTGAAGCAGACTTACAGGATCTACTTCTATTTATATCTCTCACAAAGAAAGCCATTTTGTTCCAAGCATACTTAAATTCCGAGTGATGATATGGGACGGCATCATTCAGACACTTGGCCAGGTGTCTGATCCCCTGGCAGATTTGGAGACGCTGTATGTTGGGCTTCAGTGTTCAAGGGTTGACATCTCTGTTTTGTAAGAGACACGCCAATGTCAGAGACCACCCAAAAAAACCAAAAGCAAGAACTCCCTCGCTTTACACAATCACAGACCTCCTGCATTCACCTCCCCACCTACAGACTTAAGCATACGTTCCAAGTGATGCTCAAAGGCAGAAAGGAATTGCACTTTTAGAAGTGTCTTATTTTGGACAAGATCAAACTGTGATCTAATTTCCCTTAAAGGTGACATTAAAGATCCAACAGCTCTTATTTTGAAGAAAAGCAGAGAAGTTCTCCCCATTATCCTGACCAAAATTCCCGTTTGCTGCATGAATGAGCTTCGAACAGTGAGTTGCTTCAGAGTGACAGAGCTGTGGGCGGGGGGAGAGAGACCGTGGAAAATACCCTAGCGGTGGGTTGGCCTGTGAGGAAAGGGAGGTGTGTTTGAACTAAATAAAAGTGATGGAGTTTCAGGATTCAGGAACGTTTAGGTCAGCCTAATCGTATTTCTTCACCAATCACAGTTGGGTACTTTGGTTTGTTGTCTTTGTCTCTAGTCCATGAGTGTAGTTATATTGCCCATATAACTGCAGTGGCTGAGATTAGATATCTTGGTGCTAACTTGTTGCTCTGATGAAGGGTCTAGGCCCAAAACGTCAGCTTGGCCTGCTGTGTTCATCCAGCTCTACACTTTGTTATCTTGGTGCTAACAGTATTGGGACTTTTCTGGCTGCTCCAAATTTGCAACATTTTACCAGTCAAACAATTTGTCATGAGTTCAGCTTAACAGTTTCTTCCACAAAGGCAAATAGCTGCATTTGAAGAGAGTAACAACTTCAAGCTCTATGCAGGTGAAATCAAACCCAGGTGAATTTATTTCTTTCATATTGTTGCAGCTTTCTCAGGCATTACAATACAGAACCAAATGGCTCCTACAAAACACTGACTTTACTTACTCATGACCTCTTATGCCTGATAACAGACTCTTTACACAAGTGTGGTCAGGTGAGACATTTTCTCTTCCTATTGTGCTTTTATTTGTTTTGTTTTAGGGATTGGGTATTTCTTCCTTCATTCATAGGATGAGGTCGTCACTGGCCAGGCAGTACTTATTGCCCATCCATAATTTCCCCGAGGGCAGTTAAGAGTCAACCACATTGCTGTGGGTCTGGAGTCACATGTAGGCCAGTTTCCTTCCCTAAAGGTCATCAGTGAACCAGACGGGTTTTTCCGACAATCGACAATGGATTAATGGTCATTGTTAGACTCTTAATTCCAGATACTTTATTTAATTCAAATTCTACCCTGTGCTGCGGCGAGGTTAGAACCTGGGTGTCTGTATCAACAGTCCAGTGATAATACCCTGGAGAGGCGATAGCCCAGTTGTAAGCGGGACAAAGGCATTATTCAGCAATATTGCCCTTTCTCCTGCATTGCAGATACTTGGAAATCTTCTAGCAATTAATCCCAATGCTCAATATCCAAAGGTGGAATGCTAGCCGTGCAGTGCAATAAGGTGACTTCTGTTAATGCCGTAACCTGTAGAAATCCTGATCTACTGCAAATTAGATATCAGGGTGGGAGTCAGTGCAGAAAGGATGAAAGGAATGGTTCCTGGGAGGAAGGTCTTCAATTTCATATTCTTGCTTGTATTCTTGGAGAATGCATTCGGAGACAATTCGATAGAGATGTTCAGAAAGAAATTAAAAGGAGCTGTACCTATCCGCACAAGGGAGCCAGAGGACCATAACATGACTGACACAGAACCAGTACAAAAAAGGGAAATGTTTTTTGTGCTCCTGAGTGATTCAGATGTGTGCGTGGCAGACAAATTGGTTTGTCTCTTTTAAAAAGGGAATTGGATCATTACCCGACAGACTGAATGGCATCCTCTGTGCTGTAATCCTTTTATGAAAAAATTCTGTGTTTATGTGACACCTTTCATGAACCCTTTATTTGTATGATGTGGGTGTTTCTGGGTTATTTGGTAACAATGTTTGGTTCTATGTAAGTACAGTGCAAAGTATATAACATCCCTACACATGGCACCATTTTAGGTACAGAGTAGTAATAAATGACAGTTAAAAAGTTAATCATTATTTCATAAACTAGAAAAAGAAATTTACATGCAAGTCTTTCATAGACTAGGAATAAAGGAATAAGCTGAAGGTCCAACGGTCTTTGATGAAGCCTCCACTTATTGCTCTCTGGGAGATTTCAGCTGTCTGCTCTCGTCACTACTACAGATACAGGATCCAATAACGTGCTGAGACCAGGGCTGGGATTTGTCATGAACTGCCAAGAGAGCAGGCTGGGACGTGCCAGGAGCCACTGAGCCAATATGGGAAGCGTGAAGAAAGTTGATGTTGAAGATTAACCGCAATCTGGTTGTATGATGGAGCAGGTTTAAGGAGCTAAATTGCCCAATCCTGCTCCTTTTGTTACATTCTTATCCCCAGTCACCTTTGAGAATACGGTGGTGAGTTGCCTAGTTGACAAGAGAGTAGCTATCCAGATTATTTCTGTCGGTTTGTAGATATACATACGTTTATTGTTTGTACTGCTGAAGACATCCAGACTTACCAACATTGGTGTACACAACATCCCATTTTGCACATGGATGGAAAATAGCACTGACTAAAATGATTTGTCTGCAGTGAGAATCTTTATTGCGCACATTAACAGACAATTCTGCTGTAACTATCTTTTAATAACTGCATCAGAACATGAAAGAATCTATTGCCTGTGAAACATTTTGGGACATCCTGAGATTGTGAAAGTAGGTACATGAATGGTTCTAGTACACTCCTGTTGGCTCAGTCGTAGCTGGCTGTTTGCAATGGGTTACTTTTATCAGCAAACTTGTATCACATTTTGATGTTTTGCAGCTGTGTTGTGGTCTGATATGTGTAGCTACATCAAAACTTGGCAATATCGTGCTAAGTGAAGCTTAATCTGCCTTTCCGTAACTGCGAGTTACTGAGCTGGACAGTTGGCTTGGGTACTGTTCCACTCAACCACATCCTTGCTGATTCTGCATCAAGCTCTTTCTGAAACAGATGTCAATGCACAAAGTGGAGTGCTCAGACCAACCTCAGTCCAGAACCATGACTTTCAGATGTCAAATAGGTCAGTTTCCCCAACACCATCCACTCTAGTTAACCCCTCATTAAACCCTCAGACATTTACAGCATTGCAGTGAGCCATTCAGTACAATGTCTGCACCAGTCAACAAAAATCTGTTCTGACTGCACCATTTTTCAGCCCACAGCCCAAGAGGCCACACCAACACAAGTGGCTATCTAAATGCTGCTTATGATGTTTGTGAATTTCTTAATCGAGCACTCTTTCAGGCAGTGAACGCTAGACTCCAAGTGAAAACATTTCTCAATGCTCCTCTGACCCGCAACAGTTATACACCAAAACATCTTCAATGTACACACAGCATATTCCGAAGCAAAGCACTTTGAAGTCTTCCCCTCAGTACTTACGTGATTAGCTGAGGCCTATCTCTTGTTAGAGAAAGGTAGGGGTTTAACCGGAGGGTCAGCATGCCTCAGGCAAGGGGAGAGGTTGAGAATGGAGTGGTCTGCACGTTGCTGCCTGATTTCCAATCTTACGGAAAGTTTCATTGTACAAAAAGAACAGTCACGTTCAAGTGAGAAAGGTAGCTGCAGCTGGGTATGTGCACAATAAAGATTCTCAGCATGAACAAACAACTATGGCAGTAAGTTCCTGATAGCTGGGTGATAGGCACCTTTCACCTACAAGTGGGGTTGGGGGGAAGAAAGGCCTATTGTCTGGAACTATTACCAATGATGTGGTTTCTTGTTACTACAGCCCATCACCATGGCTTCTTCTTCAAGAAACCAGTGTAGTTTTTATTTAGTGAAATGTGAGCTTTTGTGCTCCTGAGATGCTGCTGGGCCTGCTGTGTTCATCCAGCCTCACAATTCATTATCTTGGATTCTCCAGCATCTGCAGTTCCCATTATCACTGATAATAGTTTTTATTTAGTTACCAGTGCCAACGCTGTGGTTATCTGTTACAGGTATTACAAAGTTGGTGCACTCCTCCAAATTCAGTTTTTTGTTTGTTGAATATTTGTGCATGCAATGTTTATAGCATAAGTTGAATTCACAAAACAAAAAGGTTAAATTAGGTCAATAACATACGGGTTTAGTAAAGTGTGTTGAATGATTGATACATGCCCAGTTTACCGCCTTCTGAATAATCCTTCCAAACACTATTATTTTCCTACATTCACCACGTCTCTGTGAGCTCACCTACATGCCTTTCTAGTCCTTTTCATTCATTTGAATGAAGTTGTAAAGGTTATTATTGGGACTCAGATGATGAGTAACTCATCGTATATGTTACTTAATTTGTCAACTCACACCCGAATAGTGTCAAGTCTTGCTGCATCTGCAGAGACTGCTTTAGTATCTGAGCAGCTGAAAAACGACATTATGTAAGCATCAGTGAATATCCCCATTCTAAACTTCTGACGGAAGAAAGGTGACTGGTAAAGCAGCTGAACATGATGGGACTTGGAAGGGCTGAGTGGCCTAGTCTTGTTCCTATTACAGTTTGCCATTAGACATTAGGGAGGCTTAAGGAAGCTGATTAAATATTTAAACATGATGACTTTCATTTAAATTTAATTTTCCAACATCATTAGTTACTTCCCAATCTGAACGCTGAAGCTAATCTTATTCAGAGGAAGGGAGACAGAAGTCAGAAAGCCATAGGCCACTCAGCTTAACATCTGTCATAGGGAAAATGTCAGAAACTATTATTAAAGACATAACACGACACTTAGATAAGTTCAAGGTAATCAGGCAGAGCTAACATGATATTCTGTCAAAGAGAAATCATGTTTAAGTAATTTGTGTTTGGAGTTCTTTGAAAAGTAAACTTGTAGATAATGGGGAACCTGTGGATGTATTTTAGATCTCCAGAAGGCATTTGATAATGAGCCATATCAAAGGTTAATGTGGAAAACAGAAGCTCATGATGTGGGGGCAATATATTGACCTGAATAGATGAATGGCTGGCTAACAGGAAGGAATGGGTCCTCTTCTGGATGACAATTGGTGTCCCACCAGGGTTAGTACTACTCTATACACGACTTATAGGAATCACTCAGATGAAGGTATCAAAAAATGCGGGAGCTAAAATTCGCTGATGACATGAAGATAAATCAGAAAGTGAGTTGTGGAGAGGAGATAAGGAACCCTTAAATGAAAACAGGTGAAATGAGTGGCTAATGATCTGGCAATTGGAGTATCATGTGGGGAAAATGTGAAATTGTCCATTTTGACTAAAGAATAATATGAAAGCGTATTATCGCTATGGTGAGAGGTTGCAGATTCCGAGATGCAGTGGAATCTGGGTGTCCTCGTGCATGAATCACAGAAGGTTAGCTTGCAGCTACAGCAAGTAATCAGAAAAACTAATACAACGTTGTGTTTATTGTGAGGGGAACTGAAGGTCAAAGTAGGGGGGGTTATGCTTTCAGTTAAACAGATCATTGGTGACACTGCAATCTGGGGGACTGTGCGCAATACTGGTCACCGTACTCAGAGAAGGATGTTAATGTGTTGGATGCAGTTCTGAGAAGGTTTACTAGACTAATACCTGGAATGAGTGGATTGCGTTATGAGGGGAAGCGAGACTGGCTAGATTTGTCTGAGTTTAGAACAGTCAGCGGGAACGTAATTGAAACATCTAAGGTCCTGACAGGATTTGATTGGGTGAATGTGGAAATGATACTTCCTTTTCTGAATGAATCTAAAGGGGGTGGGGTGTAGTTTAAAACCTGAGGGTGTGCCCATTTAAGACTCATAAGGAAACATTTCTTCTCTGGGGGCTGAGGTCTTTGGAATTTCCTTCCCCAAAATGCACTGGATGCAAAATCTTTACATATTTTTAAGGCAGCGGTAGATACTCTTGATCACCATGGGGATGAAAGATCATCAGGATGTAGAGTTGATGAAAAAAAAAGATCAGCCACTATCTTATTGAATGGTGGAGCAGGCTCAAGATATAAGCAAGGGTTAAGGCCTTGGTCATTTTCTGTAAAAACAATTGAAGGTTTTAGAATTTTGGAAGGATTTTTAAAACTCCTGCAATGTCCATGGTTTTATCAGGATGCAGAGCTATTCCCAGGTAACACAACATTAAACTGCAGCTGCAACTACCACCTCTGAGCCCACCTGCAGAATAACTTCAGCAAATTCCTAGTAACCACTGCTTTTTGCAGAGCAGGAACATACACAGCACACATTTAATTATTGAGGTTTAACACAGTGGGTAAAATTCATTCTCCAAGTCTGGAAAGTGAGCCATTTCAGACTATATTTCCCAACAGTATTTTGTAAGTTCACTTCTGAACCTAGGTGCTTGCCTACACCTGCTGCCTTCTTCATTCAAAATGGAGGATGTTAAAGATTTTAGAAATTCTGGTAATGTTGTAGATATACTCCTTGTAGTTCCCCCTCCCTGAGGGATGGGGAGTTCAAAACTGGAGGGCACAGTTTTAAAGTGAGAGGAGAAAGATTTAAAAAGGGACCGGAGGGGAGAATAGTTTGTATATGGAATTAACTGCCAGAGGAAGTGGTAGATGCAGGTAGTTGTAATATTTAAAAATGATTTGAACAGGTACATAAATAGGAAAGACTAAGGGGGACATGGGCGAAATGGAGGCGAATGGGATTAGTTTTGTTTGGGAAATCCACTTGGCATGGACATGTTGGACCAAAGGGTCTGTTTCTGTGCTGTATGACAGTGTGTTTGTGTGAGAGAGAAAGGCTCTGATAGCGACCCAAGGTTAGCAACACCATAAAGAGGGACGGAACAAGTCTATGAGAATTATAGCTGCTGAGAATTCGTACTCTTTAACAAGATGTAAACAGAAAAGACAAGATTTAATTAATATTTCTCCTCAGTTTTTACTGAGGACAGAATCATGGATGCTAAGGAAATAAGGGAAACAAGTGGGCATGTTAAGGACCACATACACAATACCAGGGAGGAGATGTTTGCAGCCTTCAAGTTTGCATTAAGGTGGATAAATCCCCGGGCCCAATTAAGTCCATCTGTGGAAGCTGTGGGAGAATAGGGAATAAATTGCAGAGGCCCTTGCAGAGATTTTTCCTTTATCTTTTGCCCCTTAAGTATATGGAATGGGCTGCCAGAGAAAATACATTGATAGTTACATGGATGAGAGGGGTTTAAAGGGATATGGACCAAATGCGGGCAAGTGGATCGTGCTGAACGAGCACCATGGTCAGCATTGGCCAGTTTAGGCCAAAGGGCCTGTTTCCATGCTGTATGACTCTGACTCCAAATCAAGTCCACTCGACACTGTCCCTATCAGGCACTCCAGGTAAAAACAGTAAAGCTCACCCTACTCTTTTGAAATAGAAAAGTAGTTTCGTCCACTCTTTGGAAATCAGCTCTATGAACTATAAGCCAGCAACTTGCTTGTAGACTGTGGGGGATACGAAAGATATAGTGAAGTCTAACCAATATCCTTAATTCTGGCCCAACTCCATCTTGATTGTTCTCTGCATCATTAATTGCCCCCAGACAGCTCATGCGTTGGCAGAAGTGACATAAAGCTGAGAGTTAGTTTGTTTCACACAACACACAGCCCCATCCTTACGGCAGTTCAGGAACCAGAACCGTTCTCCTCCAGTGAACGCATGAACATTGACTACTTGACTTTACATGTGACCACTTTAATGAGATATTTGCTTGTCAGTATTAAACACCAGGACCAAATTATTAACAAAGAGGCCAGTTCAGAGGCTGGCAATGGGAACGCAACATAGGCAAAGCATCTCTGTGACCAAACCACTACAACAGCTGCTACTGTTAAACATCACCAAGTTCTCTAGGACACAATGCCTGTGGGTGGGAACAGGAAACCCTTTTTTTGGATGAAAATATTCCCGAAACCTCGGTTCCAGCACTGTCACAAATACCAGTTTATACTGATATTCACAAGGCTGAGGAACAAGAACAGGACACTTGGAATGGTTCAAAATAAATGATCTGCTGAATTACACAGTCAAAGAGATCAGGTGGTGTCAGGTCTGATTACCAACCTGATTGCAAATAACCAGTTCATTACTTCTCTCCCTCTCCAATTTAGTCACCTCATGAAAAGAGCCAAAACTAATAATTGAGCTAAGACTATAATTTATGTAGGTGCACTGACTATCGTCCATTCCCTTGCTTCAATGTTTGTATTTGATCTCTCTCGACGTCACCAATTGTGACGGCCAAAGCAGAACTAATGACCACGTCCACGATCTGTTGTTCTCTGTGACACTCTCCCTTCTCAAAACAAATCTTATTGAAATTTGTGAACACTTTTTGAATGGAAAGCCAAATTTAGAGCTCCTTTAAAACAGCTGAATTCGAAGTATTTCCTGTTAAAAATATTTACCTTTTTAGAGTCACTGCTGCTTTGGGAATACCTTCAGGAGGAAAGCAATATAGCATTGTAAATTGGAACAAGTTCAGATGGCTCAGTAAAACAATAGTATGGTTATAAAACCGGAGTTAACTCCATTTTATTGTAACAGTTTTAGACAAAACAGCCCCAATGCCATTTCAAACCATTAGCATCAATTTCAGGTTCAGCATCAATTTTTAAACACCCCAAAGATATTTGTTAAAAATCTTCAAATGTGACCAAAAATATCAGGGGCAGGGTGGGGTGGGAATAGAAAATGCAAATCATAACTGAACAGATAGGAAGGTGTTGAAGTTAAAGTGAGAGATATTAGATGTGCTCTCCAGGACACAGCAGGCAAACATCACAAAGCGACATATAAGAAGCTAACCACAGGCTGAGGCTGTGATGTTCAGCCAGGAAGAGCAGTATGTAAACCACTTGTACTCTTAAAGCACCAGCTCTCGCCCTGCCGCTAGCTTTTACCCTTTATACACTGTCCATTCTGAGCTGCAAAATAAGGTCCACCACTTTCACACAAGCCAAATAAACAGACCAAATAGTCTCCTTTCAGTTCCATACAAAGAAACAGTTCTCCCTAAATGTATATCCTAAATACTCATTTCTGATTGATTATCATTGCTGCTTGTGAATTGTTTTAACAAAGTTTCATAAAGCTTCACCTACACTCACCAGGGTCACAGCATCAGAGAACAGGCAGAGGGGCTGAAGGCAATTGCCACTTGAAACAAATGTAGGTATTTCCAAGGCGGTGGCCAGTATCATGGGATATAGGGCTGTGACTCAAAAGCATAAATGAATTTGCCCACAGCTCTGCAGAGCAGAGGCAGAGCTAAAATTAGATCAGTTTTACCGTTGTGACTTCGGCAATGAGTCAAATCGTGACTGAACATAATGCCAAAACTAAAAGGTGCATTTGTCACGGCAAGAACAGATAAGACAAGACTTTTCGACAGCCTGTGGTTTTAAGAGGCTCAACATCAACACTTGATATCAACTGTGCAATAGCAATTACTTTTCATCACTGCATTCTACAATGTGGGTCAGAGATAGACTGAGGTAAAACAAAAAGTATTTTAAATTGAGTTGTTTAGATCAGTGTTTCCTTCTCAACTTAACCAACTTGTCTGGTGGATGCTGCCTTCCAATTACCATTTAAATTGTGAACTTTTCTGTGGAGATCACTAGAAGCCCTGTCTTAATTCCTGAGTTCACACAACTCAAGTAGTACTGGGTGTATCAAACCTAGCCTGTTCTTTGTATTTTCTTTTTTACCTTCCTTCTAATGTCCACATCGGTTTCATCCACAGCTAAAGACCGTGGCGGGGAGGAGATGTGAATTATTGTCAATTTTATTCATTCTGTACATTCATTATCCAAACACTGGCTTCAACAATGGAGCATTTCTACATTTGACCAAAAATAAAAACTAAGAAAATAGATATATCCCTCTGTGAAACCTGCAAATGCTATAATACTGTTAATTTCTGAAACAGAAACCATGCACCCCAAAACACTCCAGTTTAGCATATGGCATTTGATAGATATAACTGGGGCTTGCGAGTACTTTACACTTCTAGACGCTTGCATTTCCACACACTAGATTTATTTAATGAAGTGTTAGACAGATCTGTACTGTACACAGGCAAAAAGCTCCCATTCCCAGAATGTTAAACAAAATGTATTAATTATTCTCTTGGAACAGACAGCACAAAGCTTTCTACAAAAATAAGAGACTAGCATGCATGGAGATCACAGACAAACAATTTCAATAGTTTTCTTAAGCTATTAGCAACTATTAAAAACCTGTTGTGAACTTACTGTGCTGTAAACAATATTTTATTGGCGACAAATGCAGTGGGAAAGGCAGGCAAGTGATGCAGGCTGAGTACACGCTCACCCTTCACAGTGCGATTCATTGCTTGACTCACTGCGCGACATTTACAAGAGGCACAGACATGTGTTTTATTTCCTTCCTGTAGTGCACGAGCCTGGTTACAATATTATGGAAGCTGTTAAGCCAAAGGAGGAAGAGAAGCGGGCTAGGTACTAACAACCTGAAAGGGGAAACACTCACAAACCGGAACCGAATCAAAGGGTAAAGGGAAGGGAAAGGAAACATAGGGCATCGTTCATTCTCACAAGGCATTTCTGGCAACCAGACAATTTAAGGAGTCCAGTGTAACAGCTTGGCAAGCAAGCCAAGGGAGCTATAGTGGTTTGACAAAGAAACAAAGAATGGAACAGGACACAAACCTAGTTGCAATACTGAGTTATAAAACTGAGGCATATTCAAAGATTCTGTAATTAAAACCTTTGCATCAATACTGCTGAATCACAGTTGTTCCCACAACCCTGGATCTATTCAGTTGACTGAAGACCTCAGCAAGGCAAGATGTGGAAAGGGAAGCAAATTTTAAAAAAAGTGTTAGTTCCAAAAGCTCTGAAGCCACAATGTGGTAGCCCCTATACAAACACAAATACTAAAACTCACCTTCGAAAAGTAACCAGGACAGCAATATCTATCCATCTCAACCCATCCCACTCATACAGCGAGCGCTTTTATTTTAGGCACTAGATGCATACTTTGGTTCAATGGTGAACTGACCTCAGGACATTTGTCTGGTTCTTCCCCTCCTCCCTCTCACTCCCTGTCCCATTTCACCACGCAATTTCCTCATTGTTCGGAAAATGCAGTGCGCTTCAGGAAGGTGAAGTGTTCCAAGGTTTTGTTTTAATAACCAGTACCAATGGTGTACTATGAAAACAGTGCAAAATGAACACTGCTGAGCAGCCAGTTACAACAGTACACACTCACCAATTGTTAGTCTTGGGAAAGGCCACTCTAAGCCACTGAGTGAGAAAGAGAAAAAGCTCTTGTGCATTTGTTATATACACAAGGTGACTAGATGAAATCCAGTTACTAGTCTTCCAATAGGGCAAAAACTTCCAATTGTCTATTCCTGGCAGCTACTGTATGCCTACCTGTCAGAATTGCAGTGGTGCTACAGAGCTCAGCAACAAAGCAGCAAAAGGTAGAAACTATCAATTCCCCACAGCTAGGGGCAATAGCAATGGTGCTCTGCAAGTAAGTTTCAATCTTTCAAAGCAATTTATGTACAATTACTCCACAGGTATCATTTGTGTTGCCACTTTCACAGCAGCAAAGAGTCAGGCCCAATGGCTCAGTGAGTGCAGTTCCCCTCAGTAATCAGCTCGGTGTGGTGACAGCTTGTCAGCAGTGATTGACTTTAGTGTTGCACTGCGGGTGATAATGGTTTCCCCAGGGTGATTAAATAAAGCAATCAGGGCACAGGTTTTCTAATATGTAAAGCTTGAACATCTTCAGATGATTATTATACAAAATGGGGAAGCCCATTTCAATACAGATTACCTCAGAGACTTTTGGTAAAGAGTAATTTGGAGAAGGGTCATGTCCTTACTCCTAGTATGCAATGCAAAAGAAAAATGCTTAAGCAATCGAGAGAGAGGGCAGAGTGCATGGAGGTACACAGACCCAAAAAAGGGGGAGAACAAACAAGGGAGGCACAGAGAGAGAAGCGGGAGAGGAGAAGGGAAAGGGTGCACAGACGTGAAAGCGCAAGCAAGAAGGTGGGCACAGACAAGGAGGTGGAGAGAGAAAAGGGCAGGAGAGAAGGGACAGATGGGCATGGGGTGGAAGTGAGTTGCTACAGGTGGAAGAAGAATGGACGGTGTGGGGAGAAATGAAGAGGCAAAATATGGGAGGAGAAAGGATTGGTAGATGAAGGGAAGAAAGAAAGGCAAAGGAAACAAAGGAGATACAGGATTGCAAGCAGATAAGAGAGAAAGGCACAGTTTGGTCATGGAGACAAAAAATGCTGATAGGGAGGCAGAAGTGGCAAGTGAGAGAAAGACAGAAGTCATGAACAGGCAGTTGAGAGGGAGGGGTCAGTGTGGATTGGCAAGTGAGAGAGAGAAAACATGAGCAGAAGTGTGAGAAAGAATGGGTGTAAAAGAAAACTAAGAGTGCACGCATGTAAGAAACCATCCAGTCTGCATGTGTAAGAGAGGTGAAGCGATTTTCCAATCTGTAAAACACATTGCAACCACAGCCCCTCTCAATCCCTTTAGCCACCTGCAGCTGATGACTTGAGCTGGACACTGGCAGAGGTCTGACAAACTGTGCAGGCTGAACAGGGTCTACCAAAGGCAGCTACCCAATATTAAGCATTTTTACAGAAAAGCAGACTAAGAAACTGCTTGTAGAAACCAGTTCCCGAAGGAAAAGGCACTAATTTCCCCATTCAAATATTTTCTGTCCATTAGCCAGATGTCGGAATCATTCGTGATTTTCTGAAGGTCATTCGTGATTTTCTGAAGGTCATTCACTAAAACTGAACCTACTACCTTCATATTTAGATATGAAAAGGTTGTGCCTTACTCAATCACAAGCCAGTCATTTTGCAAATTACCTGCCCCCACAGCCCAGCCCAGTCCTTAAGGCTTGAGTTACCAATTTATCCTTGTGCCTCACTCAGGC
This sequence comes from Stegostoma tigrinum, assembly GCF_030684315.1. Classification (NCBI taxonomy): domain Eukaryota; kingdom Metazoa; phylum Chordata; class Chondrichthyes; order Orectolobiformes; family Stegostomatidae; genus Stegostoma; species Stegostoma tigrinum. The sequence goes on from NC_081379.1 coordinate 47,977,354, forward strand.
TACAACTAGCAATCTTGCTGGATTGCCAAGTATTAACAATTCTGTTCCTGTTTTCCCAGAGTGTTTCCTCTTTCAAAGCTCAATTTTTACAGGTGTTACAAAACTGTAAAAGTCACTTATTCATGATTGTTTTCTACAGCTATCTACCTGATTGTATCCAAAAAAATTGTCTCCTCTACATATTGGATATGGCACCACAGACTAACATATATAGGCTGTACTCTGAACCATTTCAAATCATTCTTTTGAGTCCGATGCCTCAATTATTCACTCAGTTCCTTTACATTAAGTAAGCACTCAAGATAATAGCTGAGGCTAGATACATCTTGTCCCAGTAGCATCCCAAAATACCACAATTAATGAACTGGCAAGGGATCACCGCATTTACATGCCTGTCGTAGGCAGGAGGAATATCCATCAGGTGTGAGGGATGCAGCCAAGTATACGCTTGGTTATCCCAGTTGGCTTCAAAATGTTTACTGAAGCATTAACTATCGTGGCACTGAGATAGAGACTGTCTCTCTCCCGTCCTTTACTCCATTTATTATTAGTAATCATGTAGCTTTAATGGTACGTGGGAAGAGCTCAGACAGAAACATTAAAATCCAGCAGGTAAGCAGATACTCAAAAATCCAATCGCGGTTCCATGGCAAAATGATGGTTTCCCCATTAGTCTGGAAGCGATGCACCGGATGTGATGCTGAAACCGTGTGCGATGAACAGGCAGATGGAGGTGACCACGTGTAACCAGATCTCTGGGTCACTCGTTTTCTTCAGGGTTCTGGGGATCGAAGATCTGGACGTGAGTGAAAGGGAACAGTCCTTGCCGTCCGTTCACTTCACCCTCCCACTGGCCACTGATGTTCATTCTGGTCACTTTCACAAGGTCGCCAACCTGTGGGAGAAAAATAACCAGAGTTCAAGTCATCGGACAGAATCAGAGCAAACTGCAAGATAGAGAAGTGAACCCACTCACTGCTGTGGAACACAGCCTTGTGAAGGAGACCCTTTTCTAGCCCATATCTACTGTTAAATACCTCTCAACACTATCAACTAACACTCAAAATCAAAAAGGAATTTCAATCAATCCATTCAGAGATGTAATGACAGTCAACACAATTTAAGGTTGTTTTATTCAAACTGCCACCTGACAATCTAAACCTGGAATCAGCAGCAAGCTATGACATGGCTGACCTATTTACATTGATCAATTGAAATGACTATGTATTTCCAGAGTTTTGGTGTAAAAGGACAACTTTGAACCTTCAGCAGTAAATTACCACCAAATAAAAAACAAGAAAATACATTTTTGTTGTGTCATCCTAACTCCATATTTAACATGTTTGTACCTGTACATACACCCACGAGATACTGACTAGTATTAAAAGAACACACACATGCCATTCACGAAAACGACCTGAGCTTCCAGCTGCCTGCCATTTCAACACACCATATTCCCTGGCCAACATCTGTCTCAGGCTTGAAAATAGCAAGAACTGTGGGTACTGGATTCAGGGCCCGAAATGTCAACTTTCTGCTCCTGATGCTGCCTGGCCTGCTGTGTTTCTGTCTCAGGCCTGCTGCAGTGCTCCACTGAAGCTTAGTGCAAACTGGAAGGACAGCATCTCATTTTCTGCTGGCAACTTTGCAACCTTCTGGACTCAGTACGGAGTTCAATAATTTTACAGCCTGAGCACCTTCTCCCATGTCCTTACCCCGATGCCCGAAACACCAGACCTTGTCATCACATGGGGTGCTAACACAAACAACCCATTGATAGTCACTAATAGCCCCATTAACAACTATTTATCCTCCATGGCTGACTTTTACCCACTCCTCCTCTACCTCTCCAATTCCACCTATCGCTTAATCCTTCCATCACCACCCTACCCTTTTTCTAGCATATATATCAACCCTTGCCGAGCTACCAGTTCTGAAGGAGTTTCACTGGATCCAAAACATTAATTCTGCTTTCCCTCCACTGACGCTGCCAGACCTGCTGACCTCTGCCAGCAATTTTTGATTTTGTTAGTGTTAAAAAGATGCTGATTTGCAGGTAGAGCATTTCTCTCAACCTTGAGTGCTGAGCTTCTGCTGTCAGTGCAACGGACCAACTTACTATCTGTTTATTTTTACAATATGAAAATACACAAACTATTCCACCATGGTTTGTACTTACAGGTCCGATCCCTGTACCCAGTCTCATCATCTAGTTTAAACTTGGAATGGGGGGAGGGACAGGACAAAGAGGAGGATTATATAAAACCAGGATAAACTTCAGCAGTGCTAGTGGATGAGTATATATTGCAGTACGAGCAGCACACCAGCTCTGTACTGTGTTCTCCATCCAAACCTTGTGGATCCCTTTATATCATCACCACCACATCCTTATTATCACATAAGGGCCACTAATCCAGAGGAACCACAAACATGAGGAAACCAGACACACAAAGATAACAAAGGAAACTGAAAAAAAACACTCCTCAGAAAAGTGGCAAGAGTGTACTGTGACTCAGCTGGACATTAACCCTTGGTGTGCTGCTGACTGGTTTCAGGAGGCCAGGTATTTTACATTGTGTTAACTCACCCCCTGGCCTCCCCACATTCTAAAAGGCATGAGTGAGGAATGTGTTGGAATACTCCCCACTTACCTGGATGAGTGCAGTTCCAATGACACAAACCCTCATTTGACTGTGACTCCACCCACTACCAACTTTCACTCCCATCCAGGGGCAGCTATGTGAACCATCCGCAAGGTGCACTGCAGCAACTCACCAAGGCTCTTCTAACAGCACCTTCTAAAATCTGTGACCAATACCATTTAGAGGGGCATAGTCCGCAGATATTTCAGAACATCACTACCTGAAGATTCCTCTTCAAGCCTCATTCATGGAACTATATTGCTGCTCTTTCACCATCGCTAGGTCAAAATCCTGAAACTGCCTCCCAGACACCATTGTGGGAACACCAAAAGGTAAAAAAGGCAACTCAGTACCCACTTCTCCAGGGCAATTAGGCAGAGGTAATGACGCCCACATTGGTGAACAAAAATAAGATGTTCTTGTAAGTCCAGGTTGAAAGTGGGATACATTCAAAGGATCACATTTCAGATAGCAGCTATTATCACGGTGCTGTATATGCTCATGACTCTAATGAGATGCCAGCGTTCTTGCTGTTTAATTGGCTTCCCTATCCTAGAGAGGAACATACAGCCTCACAACTAAAGTTGGGTTTTGGAATCTGCAACCAGTATTCAGTGTAAACTGCTGCTGGTCTGTTTGCTCCAATAAAACAACAATTTACAAACAGTTCCTAAATTACTAGCATCACCAGTGAGAAGAAATAAACTGTTGGTCTCAGCAAATAAAAAGCACCTGATTCCACAGAAGCTGAACAGCAGTCTGGCACAGATGGCAGTGGCTGAGAAACCAATGCAGCAGCAGATGGCAGTCGACTCATTGTTCGGAGAATTTTGCTCATTCATGCTCCAAGTGATACGTACAAGTCACTGACACCCACCAGTGTGATTCATTCAGGGCCCAATCTCAGTCATTTTGTGACCTGACCAAGTAAAGTGGGTTTTATTCAGATCAGGGCTTTGTCAGAGGGAGCGACAAGATAACCGGTGGTAATGTCAATGACAAAACAAAGTGGGCTAATGAGCAAACTGACAACTCAACATACATTGCGCACCAATAGGGCCTCAACACAAGTTCTCAGATAGCTCTGGATCTGTCTGATGAATCAGGGCTGTTAAAATCTGCCTATTCTTGGCAATAGTGCACTACGAAGCATAGCTCCAAGTGTGTTAAGTCAGGAAGGGAACTGTTAAATTGATAGCACTTTGCATATGAAGAGCAAACTTTTTAACAAATTGAGGAAGCCTGCACCCATGAAAATCTCATAGTAATTTGACATACTTCCTCATTCAGGTCAACAAAACTTAAAAATTAGAGGTTGTAAAGTAGCAAGATGTGAGTTAATAATTCAGCCTGATAACTTGGGGAGAGTGTAAACTGATGCCAGGAGAGTGGGCTTGCACACATCCTTGAAGGACCACACACTTTCTTGACTCAAAGGCAACCGGACAGAATGAACTCTACACACCTTGCTACAGCCAGTCTTACTGTTGAAATGCCAAGCACACGGATACTGCTGTGAGGTGAATAAAGAAGCCTGGAGCTCAAAGCGATTTTGCAGCCCAATGAGACAACCTGCAGATCCTCACCACCTATCACAACTTGAAGAAAAATTAAGTGTTGGCGGGGACCTTTCAGTAGCCAGCAAACATCACACCTTGTTTGGGAAAGGAAGTGCATTTATTTTGTTACAGACTGGATCTTTAACACTGTTTTTTTCTAATCATTCATGAGCTATGGGCAATATTGGCTGGGTCGGTATTAATTGCTCATCAGCAGTATAAACACTCTACTAAGCATCAGTGCAGAAGGGAGTGGATGCTTATGGATGCAGTGACTATCAAGCTGGTGTGTCCTAGATGGTGTCAAGCTTCTCAACAATTTTTGGAGCTACAGTCATTCAAACAAGTGGGAAGTATACCATTATACTCCTGATTTGTGTCTTGTAGAATGGCTTTGAGGAAACAGGAGGTGAGCTAATCTCTGCAGGATTCCAAGACACTGACCATTCTCTTGTAGCCCCTGTACTAGTCGAGTTTCTGGTCAATAGTTGACAGTGGGGATTCAGTGACAGTAACGCCACTGAATTTCATGGGCTGATGCCTGGCACTCGTGGCACAAACATTACTTGCCAATTGTCAGCTCAAGCCTGGATACTGTCCAGATATTGCTGCATTTGAACATGGAATGCTTCAGTATTTGAGGAGTTACGAATGGTGCTGAACAGCGTACAATCACTGGTGCACATCCCCATTTCTGACCTTATGATGGAGGGAAGGTCATTACTGGAGCAGCTGAAGATGGTTGGGCTGAGGACACTACCCTGCGGAACTCCTGCAGAGACGTCTGAGATGGTTGACCTCCAATACAATTGTGTGTTAGATATGAAAGTGTAAACCTTTGCTCAACAGCCCCAGTTCTGGAGTACTGTTAACAATTTTGGTCCTGTTAAGGAAAGATATCTTTATTGCAGGCAGTTCACAGGTTCACAACAATGATTCCTGGTATGGAAGGACTGTCTTATCTTAAACAGAATGGGACTCCACTCACTGGAGTTTGGAAGAATGAGAAGTGAGTTCATTGAAGCAAAAACAGATTCTTAAGCAGCTTGATAGTGTAAATGCCAAGAGGATGTTTCTCCTCGTGGACAGCACAGTCACAGGAGTGCCAAGACAAGGCCGAAATGAAGAGGAATTTCTTCTCTCAGAGGGTTGAGTGTCTTTGGAACTTTTGGCCACAGAGAGCTGTAGGGCAGAGTCCTTGTTTATATTTAAGGTGGAGGTAAATAAATTTGTGGTAAGTAGATGAATCAAGCATGGGGAAAGGGCAGGCATATGGATGTGGAAGTGTTAAATCAGTGATGATCCTAACGAATGGTGGAGCATACGTGAAGGAAAATATCACCTACACCTGTTCTTACGGTCCTGTGAATTCCCGGTGACTCCAGCTTTGCTAGGGGTCCTTGATGCTGCAATTAGTAAAATACAACCATCACTCTCAGCTCACCTCTGGAATTCAGCTCTTTTGTCCATGCTTGAACCAAGGCTGTAATGAGGTCAGGAGCTGAGTGACCCTGGCAAAACCCAAACTGGGCATCACTGAGCAGGTGCTGTTTGACTGCACTGTTGACGATACCTTTCATCACTTCACTGATGATCAACAGTACATTGATGGGGTGGTAATTGGCTAATTTGGATTTGTCCTGCTTTTTATGTATAGGACAAACCTAGGCAATTTTCTACATCGTTGAGTAGATGCCGCTGCTGCAGCTATACAGAAACGGCTTAGCTAGGGCAGTTCTGGAGCACAAGTCTTCAATACTGTCACCAGAATGTTGTCAGGGTCCACAGCCTTTGCAATAACTAGTGCCTCCAGCTGCTTCTTAATGTCACGTGGACTGAATCAAATTGGTTGAAGGCTGGCATCTGGGATGCTGATGACCGCTAGAGGCGGCTGAGACAGATCATCCACTCAGCATTTCTGGCTGAAGATTGTCACAAATGCTTCAGTCTCACCCTTTGCATTGATGTACCAGGCTCTTCCATTATTGAGGATCGGGATATTTGTGGATCCACCTCCTTCAGTGAGTTGCTTTATTATCTATCACCATTCGTGACTGGATATGGCCGGTCTGCAAAGCTTAGATCTGATCCACTGGTTGTGAAATGTGAAATCGTTTAGCTCTATGACTTGCTATTTATGCTGTTTGGCATGCAAGCAGTCCTGTTTGGTAGCTTCACCAGGTTGACACCCCAACATTTATGTCTGCCTGGTGCTGTTTCTAGCGTGCCCTCCTGCACTCTGCATTTATCCAGAATTAATCCCCTGGTTTGATGGTAATGGTTGAGTGGGGCGACGGGGGCAGTTTGCTGGGCCATAAATTTGCAGATTATATTGGAGCATAATTCTGCTGATGCCCAGTCTGGAGTTTGTTTTAAGTCTGTACCATACAACATGATGTATTGTCAGAAGTGTCGGTGGGCCCTCATCTGCACAAACACTGTACAGTGGTAACTCTTAACGATACTATCATGGACAGATGTATCTGCAGCTAGCAGACCGATAAGGGTGAGGTCAAACGTGTTTCCCTCACTGCCTGCTGCAGACCCAGTCTAGCAACTAGTTAGGACCCAACTAGCTCAAATCAGTAATGCTGCCCAAAGCAACTCTTGGAGATTGAAATCCACCAGAGTACGTTTTGTGCCCTTGTCACCCATAGTGCTTCCTCCATGTGTTGTTCAACACGGAAGAGCATTGATTCATCAGTCGAGGGCGAAAGGTACATGGTAATAGCCGGTTCTCGTGTTCATTTTTGATCTGATACCATGAGGCCTATTAAGACTGGAGTCAATATTGAGGAATCCCAAGACAACTCCCTCCTGAATGGATACCACATGCCACTTTTGCTGGGTCTGTTCTGCATTTATACTGGATATACCAAGGGATGGCAACGACATAATCTGGAACACTGTCAATGGTTGAATTTGCTGACTCTGAGCCCAGAAGTTTGAAGAGGAACTGCAGTACCCACAAAAGAAATTCTGTTGTTGTGAATACCGAAAGCTGGGCAAACGGAGAAGATTCAAACATGGAGTTCTGAGAAAGATGGTCATGTTCACAGTCTTGAAGGATGTAACAACATAGATAATAGTGAGAATAGGCTATTTGGTTGCCCAAACCTGCACCACCACTCGTTCATTATGATCAATGTTGGCAAAATTATGACCTTATTCTGCTTATCCCCAATAACTCAATTCCCTTCTCAAAAATCTGTCCTGAATTAGCTGTGAATATATTCAGTGATCCAGATGTCACAGCTCTCTGGGGTAGTGAAATGCTCTGAAAATCATGAATGACAACCTATGTGACTGTGACAAAAGTAATTTATCCCCGGTGTATTTTTTGGGTTGGTAGACAGGAAGCAGAGTTGGCATACACAGTTCCTTTCCAGAGTGGTGAGTGATGAGCGGGGTGCCGTATGATTCAGTGTGGGGACCGTGGCTGTTCACGATATATACTAACGATTGGGACGAAAGAATTGAAAGCCATATTTCCAAATTTTCAGATGACATTAAGCTGGGTGGCAATGTGTGCTGTGAGGAGGATGCTAAGAGGTTGCAGGGTGACTAAGATAACTGACTGAGTGGGTAAATACTTGACAAATGCTATACAATGTGGATAAATGTGAGGTAATGAAAAATATCAAATCCTGATGGGACTGGACAGGCTAGATGTAGAAAGAATATTCCCGATGCTGGGGAAGCCTGGAACCCGCAGTCTAAGAATAAGGGGAACGCCATTCAGGACTGATATGAGGAAGGAAATCCTCGCTCAAGTTGTGATCTGCAAAATTCTTTACCAGAAAGCTGTTGGGGCCAATTCCACAGATATATTCAAGAAGGAGCTGGACATGGCCCTTTGCCGCTAAAGGGATCAGGGATATGGGGATTGCACGATCAGCCATGTTCGTACTGATTGGTGGTGCAGGCTCAAAGGGCCGAATAGCCCATTCCTGCACATGTTTTATACGTTGCTATGCTCTGGGAACTACCTGCAGCCTCTCAAGTGGTGGCCACCTCTTCCAACATCTCCCCGCCATTTTTCAGGCAGCCAGGGTTCCTCTTAACTGGTTCCAGTCTTGCCTAATATTGACCAGAGTATCACCTGCAACAATTCTGCTCTGCACAGTAGTCCCAGGGCACTATTCTTGACACTAATTTCTCATCTCCATGCTGATGTCAAAACCATCTGAGAGTCATTTCTCAGATAGAACTTCCTGCCCATTGTGGAAAACTGTAGATTCAGAGGCTGTTCTGATCTATTTTGTCTTTGAGCAGTGAGTGGGGTACCTGACACAGTATCAGCACAGACTCAGTGACAGTGCACTCAGTCAGCAATCTGGTGTAATTCTCCACAGCATTTCAATCTAGAAAGTATCGAGCTGCCATTCCTTGTGCAGCAGAACATGTACTTATAGATTGGAGTCTCGTTTGACAGAGAAAGCTCAAGCACTCATTCAAGGTGCGAACGCATGTTATCTATAAATATCTGATGTCACTTCCACGAGTGAAAGAAATTTCATTCACTGCTTATCCACTTCCTTTGTAAGGAGTTTTGAATTAAATCCTGAAATTCGCAGGCACAAGAATACTGACACAATAGCCCAGTTTCTTTCACAGAAGGCTTGTTTCCATTGTTTACTTCAGTTTCACATCGAACCTCAAAGGGTGTAAAAGTTGCAGCTCAGACTGTAGTACATCTTCCCAGTTAGTGTGTGAGCTATAGTGCAATCAGCAGTTGTGTTTCAATGAACAGGAGGACTGATTCCCAGGGAATGCTCGGTGTGTCCAGTGTATGGTTGGTTGTACTAATTCATTTCCGATGGTAACACACAAATTACCCTTCAATATGGTACGGGTGTTGGAAAACCTCCCAGTGCTCTGTTTAAAACGACACTGTGGGGTTGGAGAGATTAGGCAGGGCAAACATGAATTTAAAAATCCACCACAACAAATTTTAAAAATAGCACTTATGAATCCTAATAGTGCATAAAAATGATCTCAGTGACTTAAAAATCCAATAAATTTTGCGCCTCATTACAGTCACAAATTTATAGTGCAATGCTGTATAGCTATGGGCTTTTATTCCCTGCATTTACCGACCTACAAACAGACTCAATGCTGTGCCTCAACAACAACTGAAGTTTGTGAAGGGTCAATCGGGGAGTCAGGCACTCCACTGTGTCTGGACAATCACCAAAGGCCAAAACAGTTTTCAACGCTGATACACACTGCAACTTGCTGCTTCTTGTTAAGGTTCTGAAAGCATGTGTCAATTCCAATGCCCTAGGGATCCCTCCAGTAAGGATATGTTAAAAAAATTCTGAATTTGTCAACAGACCACTTTCACAACCACCAGGCCATCAAGGTGCATAACTGTTCCAGAAAACTCATTAAAGAATTTAATTTAATCTGTATAAACTTCTACTGAACATGGCGGCAGCAATTCAGATGACAGATCTATGACACTTTGTTTGCCTGCTGCTTGGACATCAGTTCATTTCAGCCTTTCCATAACAAATAACAATAGCCTTATGCACGGTTCTGTACAAGACATAGTATGTACTTTATATTTTTGCACAAAGAAATAGCTGCACATCAGGTGTCATTACAGGGCAGGACTAACCTTTCAAATCAATCATGAACGCAAGTTTTGATATAGATTGGAGGTCCGCATTAGATGCCCAGGTAGTCAAGGTCCTAATCAGGAACAGGCCACAAACCTAACTCAGCACAATTTCAAACAGAATATACAAAACACACTTAACAGCATTCAAGACTCACCGGGTTCAATAACCTAAATCATAAACCCTACATTCCATTTGGATCATCCCCTTTGCCTTCACTTCCAGTGTCTTGTGATAGAATTGGATAGTGGAGCAGATAGGTGGGAGAGAAGATGGACAGATGGAGTTCAATCCGGGCAAATGCGAGGTGATGCATTTTGGAAGATCAAGTTCAAGGGCGAACTATACAGTAAATGGAAAAGTCCTAGGGAAAATTGATGAACAGAGAGATCTGGGTGTTCAGGTCCATTGTTCCCTGAAGGTGACAACGCAGGTCAATAGGGTGGTCAAGAAGGCATATGGCATGCTTTCCTTCACTGGGCGGGGTATTGAGTACAAGAGTTGGCAGGTCATGTTGCAGTTGTATAGGACTTTGGTTCGGCCACATTTGGAGTACTGTGTACAGTTCTGGTCGCCACATCACCAAAAGGATGTGGATGCTTTGGAGAGGGTGCAGAGGAGGTTCACCAGGATGTTGCCTGGTATGGAGGATGCTAGCTATGAAGAGAGGTTGAATAGATTAGGATTATTTTCATTAGAAAGACGGAGATTGAGGTCTACAAAATCATGAGGGGTATAGTTAGGGTGGATAGCAAAAAGCTTTTTCCCCCCCAGAGTGGGGGACTCAATTACTAGGGGTCATGAGTTCAAAGTGAGACGAGGAAAGTTTAAGGGAGATATGCGTGGAAAGTTCTTTACACAGAGGGTGGTGGGCGCCTGGAATGCGTTGCCAGCAGAGGTGGTAGATGCAGACACGTTAGCGTCTTTTAAGATATATTTGGATGGGTACATGGATGGGCAGGGAGCAAATGGGCACAGACCGTTAGAAAATAGATGACAGGTTAGACAGTGGATCTTGATCGGCGCAGGCTTGGATGGCCGAAGGGCCTGTTCCTGTGCTGAAGGTTTCTTTTGTTTCTTTGTTTTTTTTGACAGGTCAAGGAGCCGGAGATGAGATGGGGGGCTGGTCTTGGGATGGGGTCAGGGTTGGGGGGGATTTTGAAGTTGGTAAAGTCGACATTGAGGCCTCCTCCAGTGCTACAATGACATCACCCTGAAAGTGGAGGAAGAGCACCTCAGGTTCTGCCTTGGAACCCTACAACTCAATGGTCTCAATGTCGACTTTATCAGCTTCAAAATCTCCCCAACCCCGACGCCATCCCAAGACCAGACTCCATCTCATCTCCGCCTCCTTGACCTGTCCGTCTTCTCTCCCACCTGTCCATCCCTCCCTCCTCACTGACTAACCCCATCCCAACTTCCTATCTACACTCACCTTTACTAACTTCATCCCCACCTCCTTCACCTGAGCATCTTCCTTCCCACCTATCTGCTCCACTATCCACCATCTATCACTGCCACCCCATATAGTTATTTCAGAGTCCCCTACCCTTCTCCTATTTCTGAAGAAGGGTCCAGACCCGAAACGTCAGCTTTCCTGCTCCTCTCATACTGCCTGGCCTGCTATGTTCCTCCAGCTGCACAACTTGTTAAACAGTGGGCTTATTTGGGGTCATTAAGTTCACTGCTTTATTTAATACATATTAATACCAGACGCATGGACAGAACGTATTTCAAAACTGGTAACTGCAACAATGTATGAAAATATTGTGAACTGCAAAAACTAATGATAGACTGCACAAGGCGAGACGCAGATGGCATGAGTGGATATGTGGCAGATGAAACAACGTGGCACGGCATGCAGTGATAAAGGAGCTGCAGGAACACAGGGCATAACTTGCAAAATGGCAGGGTGGAGCAAGAAAGTGGTTTTAAAAAAGTGGACTAGTTCCCTGGACTTTATAACTAGAGGCCTACAGTATAAAGAGAAAGGAAGGTCTGAACCTTATAAAGCACTGGTTTGGCCTTGTTTGAAGAAATGTGTTCCAGGGACAAGAGACTTCATTTAAGGGGATAGATTGGAAAAGATTGCTCATGAATTCCAGTCTGCATCTCACAATGTGCAAGGCAGTTTGGTTGATTCAGGACCAAATCAAAGGCTTCTCTTGTTAGCTGGGTGCACTTGTGGTATGCTTGGACCTGCCAACAGCAAATTCTCTCTCCACTGTCTTACAAAAACAAAATTAATGGATTGGCACACGAACAAAATGAATGCAAATGGTAAAGGAAATATCTCTACTCCCATTTCTATGTAATCTTTTAGGACATTAGGATGACCTAAGTCACTTTATAGCCAATGAGGTTATTACAGTAAAGTGCAGTACAGATGCTGGAAGAATAACAGTTAATTTACACCAAAGTAAGTTCCCATTTGCAACAATGTGATAACGACCAGATCATTTGCTATTTGGTGCAATTAAGAAATAAATACTGGCCTAACACAGAGGAGACCACTTGTTGTCTTCAAAATTATCTGACTGGGATTTTTGATTTCTGCCTCACTGCAGGTGGGATCGGTTTTAAAGCATTGTGACAATGAAATTCAGATGTCTTTTTATTACTTGCAACATAGTGCTACTGGAGGCAATAATAACATGAAATGTTGTCACAATAATAACATGAAATGCTGCGTTTCTTGGCCAGATAATTTTTAGATTGTTTTACGAGGTTAACTTTACAGACATTTTGACTAGTCAAATCAAAACAGAAAATGCTGACAATACTCAGGCCAAGCAGCATTTGTGGAGAAACAGAGTTATTGCCTCTGAATTTAGGAGGGTTGCTGATCAGAAGCATCAACTCTATCTATTCACAGCATTTTGTTTTTGTTGCAGATTTCTACCATCTACAGGCCAGCCTTGCAATCAAAAAACTTTTAAACACTAAAAGGCCAGTAATTAACTTCAGAGCGTCAAAGTACGAAAGACAGAGGAGTTCCTTTAAATTTAACAAGGGTTTGACAGGATATTCTATTTTTCAAAATTCTGATTATTAATAGTGAATCAAGGAGAAGTGAGATCATTGCCAGATGCATCATGTCCTGCCACTCAACGTAATCCAACAAAACATAGAATTAACTTGTTTAATTGACAAAAAACTCTACAATCTAAATGTATTAATAAAGAAGGCTGGCAGTATAGCTTCCAGTGAATGGACCTCCTGGTTTAACTCCAGTTTTTGTGGTAAAAGCCTGGCAGAATCACTGTGCTACTTAATTTTTTTAAATTGATTCAGTAACAGATGAGGGCATCGCTAGCTAGGCCGCATTTATTGCCCATCCATATTTTTTCTTACTTTTTTCAATATTTATCCCAAAAAATTCACAAGAAGATTTTCAAAAGCTTACATACATCATGCTTTCTGAATCAAAGCACAGTCATTCGTCAGTGTGTGACATACCATAGTGATTGAATATATGGCACCGTTCCAATTTTGTAGAAAAATCTTGTGTGGTAAGCACTACTATAACAGTCTGTTGCATCACTGGATTGGATTGTGCAATTTGGTTCAGGAAGTTCAGAAAGACAGCAGGGATGTAGCATTGAAATTTGTTTTATTAAAAAGCTCAGAATCCAAAATTAAATAGATGTATTCGCATCAAGGAAGCTAATACAATAACACAGGGCAGTACTTTACAGCTGCAAACTCCATTCCCACAAGAATCATCAGGGTGGTAACAGCCAGACAATGCTGCAACAAAGCTGAAAGTTGAGCTCATTCTTCACTAGTATGGCCAGTGCCTTTGAAACTCACACTAGGCAAAGGAAAAAAGGGAATGCACAGTAATGATCACCTCTCCATCTTGCCTCACCCAAGTCATCGTGTACACACAAACCGTTCCTCAAGCTCAAACCTTGATAAATTTGTACATGTAATTCCCAGCCTAGAGTCCTATCCCTCAGCCAATATCACCAAACACATTAGCCACTCAGCTCACTTATTCTGTTAGAAGAACATGGCACTCCAAACTCAGCACTTGCCTACAAAAAAGACAAATGACAATACTTCAGAAATAAGTGAAGCAGTCTGAGACACCGAGCACTAAAAGAGGTGACATGGATGTAGCTCTACCTTTCAGAAGCAAAACACACATGGTGGGTTTGGGTGAAATATAACCATTAAATTGCAGCAAACAAATTAGAGGAAGTAACTAAAAGCAATGGCTAATGAGAAAGGGAAGTAGTGAAGCTGTAGAGTTTAGAAAGAGAAGGGGGCCTTGGTTTCAATTCTTCCTATTTTACCTCCTGATTCTAGCTGTTACCACTCCAGTAATCCAGACTGCGGGTCAAATAGGCTATCACAAGTATGGCTGACAATCCAAAAACTAAGTAAATATTTTAAATCATGAATTTCTCTAGTGATCTTTCCCCAGCTCCAAACAAGTGCTCTAGTGCCTAGATCAAAAAAGACAGAATACTGGAGAAACTTGGGTCTGCCAACATTTGTGGAGGAATGCAGCCAGGCCTGCCGAGTTTCTCCAGCATTCTCGTTCTGTTCTAGATTTCCAGCATCTGCAGTATTTTACTTTCATCTACCATTCAGATATTCATTTTGAAAAACTGGTCGAAGCTAGGAAAGATTTCATTTCTTATACGATATAATTTTCATGTGATTCACAATTAGACTGTGAGGCACCCTTCACCTTCCAATAATCCAGGCTCTCTTGAATTTCACAAATCCACTTACGCAAGGTAAAAGAAACACCCATTGAATGACAGCACAGCAAGAGTCAGGTTTTCATGTCAAAACAAAGTTGTCAGAATATAAAAATGGCTCATCATAATTTCTCACTACATTTTCTTCAAAGGACTTGCAAACTGGTATCAATTTGCAATCTTCTTCAAAGCAGTGTGGTGGGTTTTTATTTATTTCATTATGAAACTCAAGTACTGCGGAAGTTGGTGGTAGCTTTTTGAACTGTTGTAGTCTAATTGGTGTCAGTATACCAACGGTGCTTTCAGAGGGAGTTCCAGGATTTTGACCCAGGGACAGTGAAGGAATGGCAAATGGTGCCATATCGGAATGGGGTCAGGCTCGGATTGCAACTTGCAGGTGGTGATGTTAAGTTAATAAAACACCAGCTGCCATCACCAGACCTTTAAAGCTGCAGATTGGAACAACCCAGTTTAATAACATGAATGGTTTGGGGATTTTTGAGATGTCAGAAAATGGTGGAGAGTAAACAAGTTCTAATATTAATCATTTCCTACCTTGGTGATCTAAACTGAATGACAAACAATATTAAGAAAGCTGACAGTCCACATAAACTGATCTTATTAAAAGACAACTGTGACAAACTGACAGCAAATGCTTTTTTTTGGGGGGGGGGGGGAGTGCATCAGGTGTACCATGGAACCTGTAGTTATTGTCGGTCACTGCTGCTCATCTAAAATGTTTATTTATCCTCATAGATTAAAACAACCCCAAGGTTACTGAATTAAAAATTAACATCTGCAGGCTAGTAAACTAATCGCACTGTACAATTCACAAGAACATGAGTTACTTGAAATTCCACTGATGTAGGGAAAATTTCAGAGATGTTGAAAATTATGAAGGGTTTGTAACATCACCATTTCTGCGAACTGAGGAGCCAGCAAATCAGCAAGAGAGTAGCAAACAAGGTAGGAAAAAAATGACTTTCGACAAAGCAGATAGGAGTTTGAAATACTTTACCTCAGGATAGAGTTGATACACAGAATATTTATAATGCACAGGCAACATGAACAAATACTTGATGTTACAGGGCTATGGGAAAGAACAGAATAATATTCATTTTAATTCTGGGTAAGAACCAGCACAGCGATGAGGGGCAATTGCCAGCTTATTGACAGTAATAATACTTTTTAAACTTTCAACAATGGTGGTAATATGAACAAACAGCCCCTAAAATACACCTGCTACAGACTTCACATTAATCTCGAACTCATTTTTCTGCTCCAGATCATTGCTCAGTAAAATGCTGACAAACTTTATTTTTACCTGGGGACAAGTTCAGGAAGACAGTAAAATTCTTAAGAAAATTTTCAAAGCAGGGAGAGGGGCATTATATTGTCTACTTAAATTTCATAGAATCTCTACAGCATAGAAAGAGGTCATTTTGCCCACCAAGTCTTCATCAACCCTTGGAACTGCATCCACTCAGTCTCAGCATTCTACCCGAACTGCAACCCTGCATTTCCCATGACTAATTCACTTAACCTGCACATCTTTGTGACTGTGGAAGGAAACAGGAGCACTCGGCAGAAAACCACGCAGACGTGGGAAAACATGCAAACTCCACACAGTCACACAAGGCTGAAATCGAACCCAGGACTTGGGTGCTGAGGCAGCAGTCCAGTCACTGAGCCACCGTGCCAAACTATTGTGGTGGTATCATTTTTGGAAGAAAAGGAATCCCAGTGGGGAAGTCAGAGACAATGAAATTATCTTCTTGAAAATATCAGGGATCTGAATAGAAGCAGTTAGGCGGTGTGCAGTCTGTGGGCCCAGGGACACTAATGGGGTGAATCTCTTTGCAACACTTCAGAGTGAGCCCTATAGTTAAAGTAATCCTATTGCAAATAACGGCCATACTGCTCACACAAAAAGTGCTAGTTGTGAGCCAGGATATGAGGGTCTTCTCATTCCCCACCGCAGCTTGATGATGTTATGCAGCCAAGCTTCAACTCACCTTCCCAATATTGTATCAATTTTAGCAGGTGGATGTGAAATGGAGATGTTGAACCACAAGGGTTAAGATTTAAGTGTATACCAACCAGGGACAAGCCAAAACAATGAAGCAGCACGAATAATCTAAAACATACTTCCTGCTAAAGAAATAGCAACAACGGCTAACATTTCTAAGACTCTGGCATCACAGCTCAGCGCTCGCCGGAACACAGCTTTCTCAGAATTTCACTGGTGGAACCATTACCAGAATGGTTCAGTGTTGACTGAGCATAACTAGAGACATTTCAATGATGGGACAACATTTTGAGTGGGTACACGACAACATATGCTCACATTTTCAATGTATCACTTTAGATTTAGCACATAGTTACAGACGGACTGCCAGGCTTTGACTATACAATTCAATAGAGTACTTTAAACAAAAGCTGATGAGAAACTTCTGTTCCTTTTCCACAGTTCAGCTAAACATCTGTTTGCAGCATCCTCAAAGATCTCCAATGGAAGTGACCATTGTATGGCAGAATTTAGCACTCAGTTGAAGTTAGAAACATGGGTGGGAAACAACAATGCTGAACTTAAACAAAGGTAATTAAACAGGCATGAGGACAGAGTTGGTTGAAGTGGGTTGAGAAAGGAGTTGAACAGAAAAGACGGTTGAGGAACAATGGCAGATGTTTAAGCATAGAGTTCAGGATTTGCAAAGAGTTATGCCAGTGAGGAAGGTGGTCACAAAGGGAATAAACTGACCAGGAAAGTTAAGCAAAGTATCAAACTGAAAGGTAAACCTTCGTCTCAGAGGACCATAAGGCTACTCTCTCATTACAGCAAGATAATTGATGGTGAAGTTAACCTGAACTAACCACGCATAAGGTGAGGGGAGAGGTTGAGAAGGCAGGACCTTCATGGTAACCTCAGTTAGAACAAGGAGAACCGAACGCACAATGTTTGCAACATCACACTGCAAACCAGCCATCCTATCATCTGAAATTATCAACCCAGGATATAATACTATAACAATTAGGAATACATTATATCAAGTAGAGATATCATGGTTTCAGAAGGGGAAAATCATGCCTGTCAAGGTTATCTTTATTTAAATATAATTTATACAATTCTTTGAGGAAGTAACAAGTAAGATGGATAAAGGGGAACCACTACATGTTACATATTTGGATTTCCAAAAGGTGTTTCGATAAAGTATTGCACATTGTGGGTCTACCTTTTTATAAATTCATTCACGGGCTGACAGTGTTGCTGGCTAGGTCAGCATTTATTGCCCATCGGGCAGTTAAAAGTCAACCACATTGCTGTGGGTCTGGAGTCACAGTTAAGGATGGCAGTTTCTGCCCCTAAAGAACAGTGACACCTTAGCGAACCAGATGAGTTCTTCCAACAATTGGCAATGGATTCACCATCATTGGATTCTTAATTCCACATATTTATTGAATTCATATTCCACCATCTGCCCGGGCGAGATTCGAATCCGGCTCCCCCAGAACATTACCTAGAGCTCTGGATTAACAGTCCAGCGAATGCACCACAAGGTGCCTTGCCCCAATGGCATGGGGACTGCAGCAAGGTGGCAATTCATTACTACGGCCTCAACAACAATTACAGTCAGGAACTAAATGTTGGCCAGCCAGCAATGCTCACAGTCTAAAATTAAGGTACTTAATACACTAAAAGCCCTTGTAATTGGGGGTATTGTATATGCACAGATTCAGAATTAGCTACTTAACAGAAGTCAGATAGGATATAGAGAGCATTCTCAGGATGGTAACATGTAAATAGTGAATGTCACTCAGGAAGGGTCACCGTACCCGAAACTCTGATTTTTTTTTTTCTTAACAGATGCTGCCAGACCTGCTGAGCTTTTCAAGCAACTTCTGTTCTTGTTGCTACTGAGATCAGTGCTGGGGTCAAAATTATTTCCAACCTACATTAATGACTTGGATGAGGAAAGTGAATGTACTACAGCTAAGTATGCAGATGACACAAAAAGTCAAGTAACCAGATTGATGGAGGTCTCATGTTGAATAATGTTGTTAATTGGCAATTTTCCAGCCCTCTAGGACTTGTCAAGCATCTAAGGATTCTCATAAGATGACTATCAGTAAATCCATCTCCAGAGCAATTTTTAAAATCCTAGTATGATATGCATCAGGCCCAGGAAACTTACTGGTATTTAGCCCCATTGGTTTCCATAGTACTTTATTCTACACACCCACGCTGCCTCTCCTGCCCAGGCTAATTTAGGCACTTGATTATTTAGCGTTGTTTTGAATGTTATTTCGTCTTCTACCACCAATTAATTATTCAAAGGGATAGAGACTGGTTGGGTGAGTAGATGAAACATGGCAGTTGGAATGTAATGTCGGTTGTGTAACGTGTCAGGAAGAATTGAAGAGTTGGATATTATGAAGTTATTAAAACTTATTAAAAACGTATTAAAAACTCAAGAAAGCTATAGGAGGATGATGATTTGGGGGTTCTCATGCTTGTACCATAAAAAGATAGCTTTCAAGTTCAGGGAAAGGCAAGTGCAATGTTGGCCTTGAGTGCAAAAATAGGGAAGTTTTGCAACAACTATACAAGGCACAAATTAAACCTCAACTAGAATAACGTCAGAAGTTTTGGTCCTCTTACCCAAGGGAAGAGGCAACGGAATCGGTCCGGAGAAGGTTCATGAGGCTGATCTTGGGTATGGAGGACAGGCTGAATGGTTGGGTCTGTACTCGGGTGTTTAGAGGAATTAAGGACAACCTTGTGGAAATATAAATTGATCAAGCAGTTGACAGGTGGACATGGAGAGGTTGTTCCTGCAAAGTGTGCCTAGGATCAGACAGCACAATCTCATACAAAGAGGGTTGCAATTTAAGACGACAAAGAGGAATTCCTTCTCAGAGAGGGTGGTCAATCTGATGAATTCTTTAGCACAGGGGGCTGTGGAGGCTGTTTGCTAAGTACGTGCACTTCAAGGTCAAGATTATCTAAGAGGCTGATTTCCACACAAGGAATAATAGAGGATTTGGGGATGGACTGGAGTGATGGAGACCCAGTGAATCAAAGTCGACTAACCACATGCAACAGCAGCTGGCTTTGTTTTATGTGGATTTGGTCTTTTTTTTGGGTGAATATCTAAACAACTCCAACTTGTTTACAAAATAGTTAACTTCCTTTTTATATTAAATATGAAAAAAACAAAATAAAACAAAGTACAGCTGAGAATCACCAGATGGGGGTGATCCATGATTTCACTGAATTGTGGAGCAGGCCCTGTGGGCCAATGGCTTACTTCTGCTCAAACATACACCAAGTCTCATTCTTGTCTGTGTTTGCTGACCCGCAATGGTCTCTACCTCTTAAAATTTTCACTTATTTAAATACTTCACTATCTCTCCCTTCAGCATACATTTAATCTCCTCTAGACTGACATGAGATTTCTGCACAATCCCCCCATTTACATCATTCCATCATTAACAGTTGTGCATTCAGCTGCCTGATCTCTAAGGTCTGGAATTCTCTCCATAAACTTTACCACTTTTTAATCTGCCTCAGTTTCAAATTTTGCTCAATAACATTCTTGCAAAATATCTAGTATCTTACCAAATGGCAAGTTGGTGTTGCTGTAATTTAGTCTGATACAGCAGACCTGCTTTCAAAGACTTGTTCAAGTATCTACAGACATCAGCTTTGTCAGACAATGCTCATCTCACAGTCTGGATTACAGAGCTTTTCATGACTGGGTGTACTGTCTAAACAACAGATTCACAATATATCTGAATGCAGCTGGGACCGTAGCCACTGTGTCTCATAATTGATACAGAATCTCTCAAAGAGTTGCTTCTAATACCAGAGGAGTTTCTACAATCCCAATTAGCATTACTTCTTAGGCACGTTGACACCAAACTCCTCGTCACAGTAACAGAAGACCATCCACAAACATGGTTCCATAAGATGAAAGACCAGGTTTTAAAAATTGAGACAGGAAGGTGACTGCACGGCACGCCCTTATGATCAAAAGCAGTGTCATTACAGGTTGGCTGCCCCGACCTTTTGCTCACAGGTAAGTGGAAAGTATGAATCAATACATATGACTAAGCTTGTACCAATTATGCCTAATATCCAATGGTATCACTGACTGATGCGTACTGAATTAGGCCAGCCAATTTTACGAATGAACATAAGGAAAAGGAGCAAAATTAGGCCATTTGGCCCATCAAACCTGTCACCATTGTTGATCTTGTAGCTAATATCACCTTCCTACCCCCACCCCATGATTCCCTCACCTTCCAAAAACCTATTGGCCTCTTTTCTTGAAAGTACTCAATGACTGAACATAGAGAGGCAGAGTAACAGACAGCACGCATACTCAGTTTATATTGTTTCAGATGACAAGTACACACAATGCGGTTAATGAGGCTGTCATATTATTAACTCATTTTGCAGCTCACATTCTGGCTTAAACACACTGTCAGCTGATTGCAGCAATTTGTGCCGTTATTTCCACATCAGTTTCTGGTACTTCCGCACTGAATAACCTGGATATCTTCAACTACTGGAGCAGGGGGTGGTGTGAAGGGAAATTACAAACATGGCACGAGAACCTGGAAAGAAAAACCAAGATACTCAAACGTATGCATTGCCACAAACATTATAAAACTGGTCACTGGTGTTTGGTTTGCACATATCCACATAGAAGTCATCAGCTATGGTTCCAGGATAACAAAGTGTGGAGCTGAATGAACACAGCAGGCCAACCAGCATCTCAGGAGCACAAAAGCTGACGTTTCGGGCCTAGACCCTTCATCAGAGAGGGGGATGGGGTGAGGGTTCTGGAATAAATAGGGAGAGAGGGGGAGGCGGACCGAAGATGGAGAGAAAAGAAGATAGGTGGAGGGGAGAGTATAGGTGGGGAGGTAAGGAGTGGATAGGTCAGTCCAGGAGGTTAGTAGGTAGGAAATGGAGGTGCGGCTTGAGGTGGGAGGAAGGGATGGGTGAGAGGAAGAACAGGTTAGGGAGGCAGAGACAGGCTGGGCTGGTTTTGGGATGCAGTGGGGGGAGGGGAGATTTTGAAGCTGGTGAAGTCCACATTGATACCATTGGGCTGCAGGGTTCCCAAGCGGAATATGAGTTGCTGTTCCTGCAACTTCGGGTGGCATCCTTGTGGCACTGCAGGAGGCCCATGATGGACATGTCGTCTGAAGAATGGGAGGGGGAGTTAAAATGGTTCGCGACTGGGAGGTGCAGTTGTTTATTGCGAACCAAGCATGCAGTTGTTTATTGTGAACTGCTCGGTTCGCAATAAACAACTGCACCTCCCAGTCGCGAACCATTTTAACTCCCCCTCCCATTCTTCAGACGACATTTCCATCATGGGCCTCCTGCAGTGCCACAAGGATGCCACCCGAAGGTTGCAGGAACAGCAACTCATATTCCGCTTGGGAACCCTGCAGCCCAATGGTATCAATGTGGACTTCACCAGCTTCAAAATCTCCCCTTCCCCCACCGCATCCCAAAACCAGCCCAGATCATCCCCTCCCCCCACTGCATCACACAACCAGCCCAGCTCATCCCCAAACCAGCCCAACCTGTCTCTGCCTTCCTAACCTGTTCTTCCTCTCACCCAGCCCTTCTTCCCACCTCAAGCCGCACCTCCATTTCCTACCTACTAACCTCCTCCCACCTCCTTGACCTGTCCGTCTTCCCTGGACAGACCTATCCCCTCCCTACCTATACTCTCCTCTCTACCTATCTTCTTTTCTCTCCATCTTCGGTCCGCCTCCCCCTCTCTCCCTATTTATTCCAGTTCCCTCTCCCCATCCCCCTCTCTGAAGGAGGGTCTAGGCCCGAAACGTCAGCTTTTGTGCTCCTGAGATGCTGCTTGGCCTGCTGTGTTCATCCAGCTCCACGCTTTGTTATCTTGGATTCTCCAGCATCTGCAGTTCCCATTATCTCAGATATGGTTCCAGAATCTATTTCTGGGAATGATGCAAGGAAGATCAAGTGAAAGAGAAATCACCTACTATACTTCTTTTTTATTTACCTTTCCAAAATCTGTCTCCCAATCTGTTCTTTGGGTGTATTAAAAAAGTGACTTCACACAGAGTGTTGGGTGTATGGAATGCGCTACCAGCAGTGGCAGTGGAGTCAGATACTTGAGACTTTTAAATAACTCTTGGATAGGCACCTGTAGGATAGTAAAGTGTAGGGCAGATTGATCTTAGTAGGCTAATAGATCAGCACAACATCGTGGCCCGACGGACCTGTACTGTGCTGTATTATTCTATGTTCTATTCCCAAGGTGGCCTAAAGCACAGGACAACCAACAAATTAATTCATGAAATATTTGCTTGAACCAAAAGTTTCAATTTGCACACAGAAAGGAGCCACAGCAATGAGATAAATAATTCGAATTAAATAACTTGTCTAGCCCCAGTCACTAGCCTTTTCCCCAGCCAATGCAACTCTTTCTGAAAACCTTGACTGATCCTGTCTCCATCATACTCCCAGGCATTACATTCCACATCCTTTATCCTCCTCCTCTCAGTAAAAGGTTTCTCATTTCACCACTGCCCCTTTTGCCAACCACCTCAAGTCTGGATCTTGACACAACCACCAACACTCCCCACTCCATCACACCCCCACCACCCCATCCTTTTGATCCAGGCTCATGATTTTGCACACCTCTGAATGTCTCCTTTTCATCTGCTCTTCTCAAATCCATTCACTTAATCAAGCCTTTCACCTTTGGAACCATTCTCAAATTCTTTCACACCAGCTCAGAAATCTACACACTCTTCCTGAGACAGACAGAGCTTGTACAGTTTCTAAGGACATAAACACCACTGCACACAGATTGTTGCAGAAGTCTGAAACTCTGCCTTAAATGGCAAGTGATACGAGACCAACTGTTTAAATTTAAAACCTTGACTGATAGATTTTTGCTGAAGTACATGAAATTAGGTCACTGGCCACCCACGATCCCACTGAATGACAGAAAAGAATACAAGCTAAAAGGGCCTCATCCTACGCCTATATTCTCTAGTAATCAAGTCTGGCTAGCTCAAGACAATTATGAATACCACATGCTGATTCTACCTCACGTAAAGATAGATGGATCACAGGGCAGCTGAATATTTTTCAAGTAGATGCTGCGTCAAAAACGAGGAACCTGTGGTTGCTTTAGCAAAAGTACTGATAGAAAATTAAGGAATAATATTCTAGTAAACTGCAATTACCAAAGACTTGTCAGTAACACTGAAGATAAAGCAAGTAATGGTTTGCCAATAGGATGCAACAGGAGAATCATCTGTTTGTGGTAGACTAAAGGGAAAACTTGATTTTGCTTGGTGGCTGGAAGACATTTTCTGCAGATTTATTTTTTGTTTTAAGATGATGGAACTCTAAGAATCAATGCAAGGCCGAAAGGTTAGCACAGAGGATCAAATGGCACTAGGAGCTATTTAGCAAGTTAGGACAGGAACTGTGCAATTTCTTGAAAACCACAAATCAGAACTGATGGTAATAAAAATTAAATGAATTCAAATACAGGGAATAAAGTAATCAACTTTGCAGACAAATATGTAAAGCATGCATGGAATGTTTTATAGTCATGTGGAAAGCAGAAACGTATGTTCCCATTGAGCAAAGAGATAACCGGCAATATCTCAAACTTTAATTGGGTAATAGGGGAAGGACTGGAATGCAGACAAAGGATACAAATTCAAGAAGATGGACAAATGAAGCTAACTGCAATGGAAAGACATTATACTGGCCAGAGGAGCTGAAATAGCTGCGGTCCAAATGGATTACAGTACTAGCCTAAGATCGATATGTTACCTCAAAAAGTCTCACTTATCCAATGGAACAGATTATCAAACTATAGAGAGAAAAGATCTGTTCATATCATTACCAAATTCCCTCCTGGAAGTTTATTTGCTGCCTTGGGGAATTTCCTTGTCTTCATTTCCTTAAATAATAAGTTTGTTTTGGCCTCTGATAGATCAAAGTGCAAGTGGGCTCCAATCTGATGGATGAATTTGCTATCTTTTTCCTTCCATCATGAGCTACCTACCCAGATATTATAAATATAAACTTTTGAAATCCTACTTGGTTTAACACAATCTGGCGATTATACAATGCAAAGACAGTGATATTGCTACAGGTCCCTGTCTTTAAATGGTGCCCAAGGCTAAGTACTGCACCAGGACTGGGACAAGAAATAACCAAGAAAACAAAGCAGCACCATTGGAACAGCAAAGATAGCTGTAAGAGTCCTCCTTCAGACTGCCTTTGTCAATGAAGTTTGATGGAAGACCTCATGTCATGTTTTTCTCCATGATTAACTAGCCTTTCGATACTCAGGCTCAAAGAATAGAACACTGGAATGGAAAACAGATGTCTCTCTCTGTCCCTAAGGTGGAATACCGGCAGGGGTGGCATAGAAAGCCCCCTAAGATACAACTACCATTAGTTGGGATGTAGTGCCTCATAAAGGAGCTCATAAATAGCTAACCAAATTTTCAAAGTACATGGAGAATTACCACACAACCTAAACCAAGAAAAAAAGCTTGATGCCCAGTGTTTATTTTTAAAACCATGGCCTGAATACCCCCCACTCTATCCCAAAGACAAAGTCAACGGATGTGGTGCTATTACTGCAAGGCTGAGGCTAGTTTACTTAGCAGAGTCCCAAGGGTGAACTTGGGTCCAACCTAGCCTGGCCCCATTCAGAGGGCTATGTGCTTAACAACACACAGCAGGGGTACTCCATTAAGAGTTTTAAACTGCATAAAAGGCAAACTAACCCTAAACTCCTCATATCCAAACTAGGTAGGCTCCAATGCCAACAAAACTGAACATTAGTGGTGATTTTGAAGAGCAGTGTCTGTTAGCCTGGTTTGCAGTAATATTCCCAGTGCCTGAATCAAATATACACCTTGCAAAAGACAGCCCCAGTCCCAATGGCGTAAAAGGAGAATGCTAATCAGCATGGTAAACACTTACCAAACTTCCAAAAAGAGGAGAAATTATTTGAGAACCTTTTGTTGGAAATGCACAAGGAGAATTGTGAAACTCCAAGGAGTTTTCAAATAGGACGAATAGTTAAATTTAGTATTTTGAGACAAGATATTAAATTGACTAAGTTCCAAACTTTGGCATCATAACTGTTCCAAAATTGGTTTTGGATGTCACTTCATATTTAACTTAAATGGGGCATGGATTTTTCTAATAATTAGGCTAAGTGAACTGGGATGATTTTAAATACTTTATACTCTAATCAGCTAGCTATCGTCAACCAATTTGCTTTTCTTCTGTAGATGGCCAATTTCTTTCCAGTTTTCAAAACACCTTGTCACATTCAAATACAATGCTGCTCTCAGTCACCTCCTAGTATCTGCTGTTCACTAAGTTACATTTCAGGGTGCTGTGGACCAGGTCTAGAAACAACTGTCCAACTAATGTTCCTTACTGTGGGTCCATATCTAACCTCCATTCAGCACTTCCACATGACAACAGATACAATGAGGAACTTCCTTGGCCAAAACAGCAAGACAAAGCTGCACTTAACCATAACAGAAGTTCTGGAACACCTTCACACGATGTTTGCCTCTATTTAGAAATAAAATCCAACATCCAACTTTTACAAGAGTTTTACAGAATAGACTGCTGCCCAATTAAGTAAATGATGGTTATGTTCAAGACATGGGAGTAAGAGGCAGCCATTCAGACCCTTAAGTTGTTTAGTCAGTTAGATCATGTTGACATATGGCTTAATTCCATTTACCTGGATTTTAAAACCTGTAACTCAACATACCAACATCCAGATGATGTTGCAAGAGCATTCAGAAGGGAAATGCTTCGATGCTTCACATCACGGAATTTGGAAAACAGTTAATATTTTGAATCTGAAATGGATCTTATTCAGAATTTGAAACAATAACTGTTTTCCTCTCTACATATGCTAACAGTTCTCCTAAATTTCTCCAGCATTTTCTGCATTTGTTTCAGATTTCTAGTGCCCATAGTGTTTTTATTTGAGTGGAGGATGTGTGTTTGGAGTTAAGTAGAAAGTCAAAACTAAACGGTCTAATAAGTCTCAAAAGAATATAGGGCAAATTACTGACTAAGAGAACGACAATTTAAGGAGTACGTCTCACTGACTTGTGCATTTTTCAGTTCTCCCAATACTCTAACACTGCCATGACATTTCATCTTTGGACAGCAGTGAGCAGGCCCACATTTCACATGCTCAGCAGCAACATTTGTAAATCATTCTAAGTGCGATGCATAGAGTTATAGAGCATGGAAACAGGCCCTTCAGTTCAATTTGCAAAGGACCTGGTCACAATTAGTGAAAATTACACCAAGTCTGGAGACAAAGGACAGCCAATGCCTCTCTCGAACAGCAAGTAGAGAGAAATGCAAAATAAGGTCAATGTTCTGGAACAGGTTCCTTTCCTCTTGCTCGTTGTTCACCCTCAGCTCCACCAACACCAGGAATCCCATATATCAATGTAGCCCAGTGGATGGGAGGGGAGTGCAACAAGAGGGTGAAGCCAAATTCAGATCCAATTCTCATTTAAGTCCTCACTGAAAACTGCTAGGTGTGGCAAGGCTAGTTGAGTTGCTGTGGTTTCACCAGAGAACGATTTCCAGCTCACCTGCATCATAAGCTGCTTAGTCAACAACTGAGCTTCAATGATGTGTGTGAAGGCACCTTATTAAATTTAAGCACCAAGTGAAAAGAAATTTCAAGTTCGAAATGACAGTTCACTGAATGCATGCACAATAAAAGCAGCTAGAGGTTTAATTTTTAAAAAAAGTGCCACTGTGCTCCTTGCTCTTTGGATAAACAGTTCAAAGTAAACATAGAATCATGCAGGACAGGAGAGGACTTTTGGCCTGAGATTGGACTGCCAAAAATACACTATGCAATTCTGCTTTTTCTTAATGCAATGCCAACAGAAGGTCTATATTCTGTCTTTATTTAGTTTGGGAAGTATTGACCGTGCTGGTTAACATTCTCCCATTCGAACAATACTTTGTATTGAAATAAACAGCAGGCATGAATGTACAGAAAGTGGAAAATCATTCTCTTCAAAAAAAGAAACCGCCAAATCACATTACTTCAAAGCTT
The DNA here is from genome assembly GCF_030684315.1 of Stegostoma tigrinum. NCBI lineage: Eukaryota > Metazoa > Chordata > Chondrichthyes > Orectolobiformes > Stegostomatidae > Stegostoma > Stegostoma tigrinum. The sequence goes on from NC_081379.1 coordinate 48,005,051, forward strand.
CAGACCCAGCACGAGATACTCAGTTCACCATGGCCCATCACTCAACTCCTCCAGCAACAGAATTAAACTCCAATGTATACAGGTCCAACCCAAACTCTTCTCATAAGAAAATACCTCCATATCTGATATCAACATAATAAACCTTCTCTACACTGGATATAACAACATAACAAAGTGGGGTGGCACAGTGGTTAGCACAACTGCCTCAGTACCAGGGACCCGGGTTCAACTTCATGATTGGGCAACTGTGCGGAATTTTCACATTCTCGTGTCTGCGTGTGTTTCCTCCAGGTGCTCCAGTTTTGTCCTACAGTCCAAAGCTGTACAGGTAAGTGGACTGGCCATGCTAAATTCCCCATAGCGTCCAGAGATGTGTAGATTAGGGGGATGGGGTCTGGGTGGGATGCTCTGAGGGTCAGTGTGGACTTGTTGGGCTGAAGGGCCTGTTTCCATACTGTAGGGATTCTACGACTCTACGAATGAATATATTTTCTTAAAGGGACCAAAACACTTCACATTATTTTTACTGTGATCCGATCAATGCCTTCATTAGCTTTATTGAGGCCTCCTTATTCCCTTTCAAGTAAAGGCCAAAATTCCATTTGCCTTCTCTATTATCTTTTGAATTTGTATGTTGGCTTTTTGGGATTCATGAACAAAGACCTCCCAATCCCTCTTGTGCTGCAGCTTTCCCAATTTAGATGTTCAGCTCTTCTATTCTAGTTGCCAAAATCTATCCCATTCTATCCAGTCTGCCAAGTCTCTGCCCACTCTTTTAACCTGTCCACATCCTTCCGTAGACTCCTCGTATCACCCTTACTACTTGCCTTCCCACTTATTTGTTTCATTCACAACCTTGGAAACAGTACACCAACTTCCATCATCCAAGTAATTAATACATACTACAAATAATTGTGGTCCCAGCACTGATGCCTGTAGCACTCCCACTAGTTTCAGGATGCCATCTAGAAAATGCACCATTTATCCCAAGTCTAAGTTCTACTATTTAGTTGATTGTTTATCCATACGATACAACCCTCTACACCACGAGTCCTTGGCTTATTCAGTAGCCTTATGTGTGGTATCATATTGAACACCTTGTGGAAATCTAAACATATTATTTCTGCTGGTTCTCCGATATATCCTGCTTGCTACTTTCTCAAAGAATTTATCAGACATTATCTCTCCTTCATGAAGCCACGTTGGCTCTGCCTGATCATACATTTCCAAATGCTTGTTACATCCTTTACAACAGGCTAATATTTTAACATTAATAGAGTTAACTTACTGGTCTCGAGTTACCTGTTTTATGACTCCTTCCTTTTTTGCATTAGGGTGTAACAGTGGCAGCTTTCCAATCTTCTCAGCACAGAAATACATCGAATCTCATAGGATCCCTACAGTGTCGAAACAGGCCATTCAGCCCAACAAGTCCACACTGACCCATCCCCCATAACCCAACTAAGCTGTACGTCCCTGAACATTACGGGCAATTTAGCATGGACAATCCACCTGGCCTGCACATCATCGGACTGTGGGAGGAAACCCATGCAGACACAGGGAGAACATGCAAACTTCACAGACAGTCGCCCGACAGTAGAACTGAACTTGGGTCCTTGGTGCCTTGAGGCAGCAGTGCTAACCACTGAGCCACCATGCCGACCCCAAATGTCTGCTCTGACATTTCCAGAATTTAAGATTACCAATTAAGAATTGGAAGATTACCAATACGTCCACTATATCTGCAACTATCTCCTTTATGATTTGAAAATGCAACCCATCAAGTCAGGAGAATTACACGCATCTCTTTCATACTTTTTCTCTGATGATATATGCTGTTATTTCTCTCGCAACCCAGTTTATTCATTATTTTTGGAATGCTATTAGTGTCTTATAATGTGAAGACCAATGCAAAGTGTTTATTCAACTCATGCTATTTCCAGGGTCTCTATTATTTATATATAGCCTTATTCTCTAAAGGGTCTATATTAACCGTTGCCTCTATCTTCCTTAAATATTTAAGGAAGCACCATCTGTTTTTATGTTGTTTGCTGCTTTGCCCGCAATTTATTTCGTCCATTTTCCCAGTTGTTTCTGTTGAGTTTTAAAACCTTCCCAATCCCCGATTTACTCATCACATTGTATGCTCTTTCTTTCAATTTGAAGCTATTTGTAATTTCCCTGGTTAACTATGGCTAAGTTCATCCTCTTTCCATGATCCTTCTTCCTCCTTAGGATATATCTATGCTGAGAATCATTAACTATTTTCTACACATCTGTGATTGCTCATCAACACCCTTTCCTGCTAAACTCTGTCCTCATTTCCATGCAATTTCACTTATTTAAGTTAAGCACAATGGTTTCTGCCCAAGGTATGTCACACTCAAACTGGCTGCTAAATTCTACATAGCTGTAGACATTGCCCTAGGAATCGTTTACTCGGCAATCATTTATCAAAACTGAACCAACACAAATTACCAGACCCAAAACAGCCAGATTCCTGTTTGCTTAACAGTATATTATTCTATGAAAGAATGCAAAATATACAATGAAGTTCTGGATGTGAGTTTGCTCGCTGAGCTGGAAGGTTAGTTTTCAGACGTTTCGTCACCATTCTAGGTAACATCATCAGTGAGCCTCCGACGAAGCCGTGCTCCGGCTTCGGAGGCTCACTGATGATGTTACCTAGAATGGTGACGAAACGTCTGAAAACTAACCGTCGGAGGCTCACTGATGATGTTACCTAGAATGGTGACGAAACGTCTGAAAACTAACCTTCCAGCTCAGCGAGCAAACTCACATCCAGAACCTCAACCTGAGCTACAAATCTTCTCAAAACTCGCTCATACAATGAAGTCTTCCTTGAGGTTATTTCTGTCAATGTGATTTTCCTACAATATTAACATGTCCATGATTAATATACTATGTTTTTTATATACATTCATTATCTCCTGTTTCATTCTGTCATACAGAACAGCTACTGATAGGGGGCCTATACAGAATTCCCATCAATGTCTTTTTCCCCTTGTCATTTCATAGCCCTGACACCTACCATGTCTTCCAACCCCATCACCCTCTAACATTTTTATTCACCTAATTCCAGCCTTCTGAGCACCCTAAAAATGTAATCGTTCCACTAACGGCCTTCTTCAGTTTCCTCCAATTTAGGCTCTTGAAGCTCCACCTTAAAATCTCTAACTCTTGTCCTACTTTGAAATGTCCCTTGAAACCTACATCTGGGACTAAGTTTTTAGCCATCCACCAAAAACCATCTTGCGGCTCACTGTCAAATTTACTTAGTGTTCTTGTGAAGCATCTTGAGACACTATTACACTAAAAGCTTGATATAAATACGATTTTGTAGCATTTGATAAATGAAAGTGACATCTTCAAAGATACTTGAATATGAAGAAGGTGGAGTTAATATCCCAGATAGTACACAAGCTAATGTATTTAGACTCAAATTCAAAAGAACAAAATTCCTATCTAGCCATACTGGGCACAGCTTCAAAAAGTTGCAGATGACAAAACTTGGAAGTACTGTGAACTGGACTATGATGTACTTCAAGAAATCATACACACGCTGACACAATGGTAGAATGCAAACGTGAGGATAAAACTCCAAAGAGCTGGAGCAGAAGGATGGGGAATTATAGCTGCACAAATTGTTGAAAATGGTACAGTAGATTGAGAAAGTGAACAAAGGGCGTAGGAACAAGTTCCTTGCTTTTATAAATTGAGACATAGCCCTCAAAAGCAACAAGAACATGACAAACCTTTTTGAAAGAAAATTTGACCACAACTGCAATTGTGTCTTATTTCTGGACAGCATATTTAGAAAAAATGCAAAGAGGTGCAATAGGGATTTATAAAAATGGTCCAGGGATGAAGAAGCTCAGTTGGACAAACTGGAAAGGTGGGTCGCCGTCCTGAGAGAAAGTGGACAGGTTTTTAAAAATGATCTGGAATCTAGACAAGGAAAAACTGTTTCTCCCTGGGAGGACTGAGAACCAAAGTACAATGATTTAAGGTGGATGGAAAACTCAGTGCTAACGTGTGGAAAAACCTTTCAAATACAACATGCTTTAACTTGGAAATGGGGTGCAAGTACATTCAGTAATACAGTCACAGATTATGCAGCATGGAACTAGACCCCTTGGTTCAACTCGCCCACGCCGACCAGAAATCCCAATCTGATCTAGTCCTACTTGTCAGCATTTGGCCCATATCACTCCAAACTTTTCTCACTGATAGACCTATCCAGGTGTTTTTGCTTTCAAAAGGGTTTTGGACACAACTGATGAGGAAAAAAGAAGTGCAGATCCATGAGAAAAGGGAACGTAAAAAGGGTCTCTGATTACTCTTACAAACTGCAGCACCACCACTGAAGTAGGTCAAATAGTCTTGCTGTATGCTTTAGCCATTCTTTGATTCTAACTCCCAAGTCTCTTATTCATCAACCCGTCAGAGGAGGCTCAAGGGAATAACAGACAAGAAAGCATACTAGAAAATCACTGGTACAGCACCGAACAGCTCTCAACACGGAATACAGCATCAAAACAAAACTTCTCTTCTGAAAGAGTTTAGGAAACACTGGCACCAGAAAAAAATGCCTACAACTTTCCCAAAACAGCTTAGTGCTTCTATATGCAATGTACATGTCAAGTCCGGGGGAAATTAGGTCTTCCTCTCAGCACTGTTCCAACAGATGTTTTGGACTGCAATGAACAGCTGAGGTGCTGTCCTCCCATCTGAGATGCAACAAGTCAACACTTAAGAAGTCAATACCATTACACACTTACAAAACTGTTGATGATCTCAGACATTAGGCTGGAACAGATATCCCATGAGCACCAATTCTATTGACGAAATGCAGTAGTCTGTAAATAAAGATATGTCTGCCTCAAAAGGTCTGACTGAATAGGGCTATACAACATCCATACACCTTTTTTGTCTCTAGGGACAGCAACACATGGGGTTCACTCCCACTATATTTCAATAACTACAGATACCAGACTTCGTATCATGTCCAGGGCAACTGGTCAAAAATTCCATAAACCATTAGATTGGCATCCCCTTTAAATCAAGGAATTCAAATTTTTAATAAGTGGATCACAGGAACACATTATTCATTACTTATCCAAACTTTATCAGCCAAATTAATAGATACCATACCAGATTATGGAGCTAAATTGCACTATTTTACAAGATGAATGGACCTTTAAAGTCGTTTGTGACGAGCACACTGAATTGCAGGCCTTTGTATTGCTCTTGAACATGTGAATTGGTGTTGCTAGCATGGAGTGTTAACTGATCAAACATGCAGTGTTGGATGCAAGTGAGGAAGATGGATGGGAGAGCAAGAGATGTGCGAGGAGGATGGGATGGCAAGGAATATACGAGGGCAGCAAAATGGTGGAACATGTGAGAAGAGCAAGCGAGGAAGTGAGGATAAGGTTGGTCATCACTTCATGCTTCTTCACCAAATAGTGCTTAAAGGAGTTTGTAATACACCATTATGGGTCTGATTAAGAATTACTGGTCTCTGGTACTTTTATACTGTGACTGCAGTATTAGCCAAATTACACCAATGCTGCAGTTATAATGCAAATACAGACTCAACGCTAAAGTCACAACCTGAAGAAGCATTCTTTACTCTGAGTTCAGGTTCTGACAGGTTTATTGTTCAATGTCAAACAAGTGTTGTGACTGCTGTAATTGTCAAAAAGAAAGTTGCAAAGGGATATAGACTAGTTAAATTAATGGACAAAAAGGTGGCAAGTGGAGTACACCATGGGGATATGGGTGAATGCTGGAACTTTTTTTTGGAGAGCAAACATATGTCAATTCCAAGCAGCACATCCTTGGCTTTGGGGCTCTGATGAAAGTTCACACATCTGAAATGTTAACTGTGTTCTTCTACACAGATGCTGCCAGTATTTCCAGAATTTTGTTTTTGTTGTTCATGCACATGGGGTTTTGGACATTGTGGTTCGTGAATTACACCTGATGTACTGGGTACAGTTTGGTCCCCCTACCTAAAATAGATGCACTTCTTGCCTTCGAATGTGACAGAAATTCACTGGATAGAATGAAACTTTCAAACCAGGAATCTATGAGGAAAAATTGAGTGCAATGGGTTTGTATTCTGCAGAATGCAAATGCAATCACCTCTTCGCTTAAATATATAAAATTCTTTAGGCATTAACACTGCTGCTCCAGAGTTTGGGGTCATAATCTCAGAATAAAGGATTAAGCATTCAGGTTTGACAGAACTCATGTCTTCTGAAGGTTGTAACTGTAGGCATTTTTTCACCACAGAGAACTATGGATCTTCACTTGAATTAATTCAAGATTGAGACAAATACACTTTGAAGTGTACTTTGTGTTGAGATACACCATTATTTTTCCATGACATGCTGCTAACAGCAATTAAATCCTGGGCTGCTGACAGGAGTTCCATCGTGCCTCATCTGCATTTCAAAATCCAACTGTAAATGTGAATGACAATCATATCAAGTGGACTGCACTGAACATCTAATCTACTTTGACTCTATGCTTTAATTCCATAATAGCAAAATCAATGATAGCACCACCTTTTTAGGTAGTACTGTAAATATGCATACCTTCACCCTGGTGAAATCTTGCTCCTGCACAGTACTCCTAAACCTTTAAAAAATGTAACAAATGGAACAGTGATAATAAAATGTGAGGCTGGATGAACACAGCAGGCCAAGCAGCATCTCAGGAGCACAAAAGCTGACGTTTCGGGCCTAGACCCTTCATCAGAGAGTGCTCCTGAGATGCTGCTTGACCTGCTGTGTTCATCCAGCCTCACATTTTATTATCTTGGATTCTCCAGCATCTGCAGTTCCCATTATCTCTGATACAAATGGAACAGTCTCCACATTGGACTGAACGATGTCTTTTCTAGTTACAGAATGCCTCATAACATGGTGCGGGCATCAATTTAAAACAGCAGCAGGAAAACCTTTCTGGACGTGAATTGTTGTGTTTCTGCAGGAAGGGCTCTCTTGCTCTACAGGACTGCTTGTCATCCATACGATATCTGCAAAAACGCCCTGGTCTTGCTGCATTTGCTCTTATTAATGGTTTGATGGTTTAGTGATGTTGGTGAGTGACTTGATCCCAGGTATAACAGGATTCCATGTTGGCAAATAGACTGATTATTCCTGCTGTAGAGGAATTTTGACCTAATTTGTTAACTTCTGCCAAAATACCTCATGCTGTAGGCTCATTGAGAAGGTACAAATATCCACAACTTTATATAAAGCACCAAAAACCTACTGAACGTCTCAAATCTGTACTCTGAGATAGTCTCCTACCCTTAAAATACTTCCAAAACTATATTTGCCACATGACTTCTGTTCCTATGGTACTATGTCAATGGAGTAAATCTTAAGTCCGGGTCAATCAGCCTACAGATTAAAGGAGCCACATGGGGTATTGGCCTTTACTAGCTCAGGCATAGAGTTTAAGAGTAGGGAGGTTATGCTGGAACTGAATAAAACACTGATTAAGCCACAGCTAGAGTATTACGTCCAGTTCTGGAATCCACAATGCAGGAAGGACGGGATTGCACTGGAGAGGATGCAGAGGCGATTTACCAGCATATTACCTGGGCTGGAGAGTTTGATTTATGAAGACAGACTGGGGTTGTTTACCTTAGAGCAGAGAAGCTGGACAGAGGACACATGTTTGAGATATATCAAATTATAAGGGGCATACACAGGAAGAAACCTTTCCCCTTCGTAGAAGGGTCAACAAGTAGAGAGCATAGATTTAAGGGAAGGGGCAGAAAGTTTAGAGGGGATGTGAGGATTTTTCTTTCCCCACTCAGAGGGTGATGGGAATCTGGAATTCACAGCCTGTAGGGATGTTGAGGCAGAAACCCTCATACCCAAGAGCCATGTGGCCCTGGCAGGAGTCAAGCTGAGGGAACAGGTTATTCCTTTGCATTGATAGCACTGTCAACAACACTTTCCATCACTGTGCCGGTGATTGACAGCAAAAGAGTAAATGTTTGGATGGGATAGGTTGTGCTTTTCACAGGCATTTAATCTTATTCTCCACCTCTTTCTTATCCAAAGAAGCTCTTTTATTTGAACTAGCTTGTCCTTCAAATAAATGTATGTCGATTGCACTCAAACCATGCCTTCTTACAAGGGAACCTACTTTTGTAGTACATTTCTGCCTGCTAATCTTCAATGCTGTTGATGTGGCCCTGAAATGTTGTAATCATGGATGAAAATAGCAAAAGACTAAAGTCTAACTCTCAATGGCACCAAGCTCTCCACATCTGCACTCCTGCCAACCTAAGGAACATAACATCCAACCTTGGTGGCTGAAGAGCATGCAGATGACATGAGCTGAATGAAGAGATTAGCCACTCATAGGTCAGACCACTATGCACTAACTCGACAAGGTAAAGCAGCCTAGGCTGCGCTATGAGTGCAAAATATGTACAGACTCACAAAGACGTGCCTCAGTTTAGCATGGGGACATCCAGGAATTGCGGAATACTATCCCCCGCCCCTGCATTTCACCTACATTAAAAGAGACAAAAACTGGGAAAATGATATTACAAACTGTGAATGCCATGTGCCCAACGACATACCATCACAGGCTCCAAAACATAACCATTTTTGAAGCACTGCTGTGTCCTAACAAAAGATTGGCTACACTCCCATTTGTACTGGCACAGATGTTTGAATTACAGTTAAACTGTTGCACTGTCTGGAAGACAAACCATTAAGAAACTTGAGCCAAGTATTCATTGCACGAGGAAGCATTTCATCAGCAAACTCGATTCAAAACTATTGTCCTCCCTAAAATCCAAACATAACCGCTGTAACAGCTGCATGGTTGTGTCACGTATTAATTGCTATCCCCTACCCAAGTTTTGAACACGTGAATGAACGATGGCTAGCGGGTGGCCAAACGTGACAGAATAATTTCAATCACACAAAAAGCCCAAGGGGACATGGGGAGAAGAAACCAAAGTCCATCACAGCACATGCTATATTTGCAGCAGTCTAAGCACATCAAGATTCAAACTGACCTTACAACATTAACTACCTATCCTAAAATTCTACTTTTGGGGCAGAAACAGAAGTGGATAAACAAATAAAAGCAAGTGTCAAAAATAAAACAAAATACTGGAAAATCTCTGGTCAGACAGCATCATTGGAGACAGTCAGAGGAGCATTTCCACTCCAACATGACTCCTCTAAAGAAGTTTCCTAACTAAAATGATCCTAGTTATTCCTGATCTGTTTCCATTCTCAAGCCCAAGAGCCCTGAGACAGCCCAATAACCACTTGCATGGCTTTATTAAACACCATTCAAAAATCAAATACAATGCACCTACTGGTTTCTCCTTGTCTGCTCTGCTACTTTGAATTTTAATCCACTAAAATTCACCAAATATAATGTCCTTTCATAAAAGTGTGATTGGACGCAAGGTACCATATAATGAGAAAAAGTGCCCTGTTCTATGTATCTGATAATTGACAAACTAATTTGTTTATTATTACAATTTTTTTCCTCTGCATTACACTTAGTAATTCTATCCATTGAGGCCACAAACAAGCAGACTAATCAATTTTTAATCAAATAGTTTCTTCAGTATTGTTCCTTCCTTAAATGCTAACTTCTCCAAGTTCCTCATACGTGCTGTACGGTTGGTTCCCAATGATTTCCAGAATGTATTTTGCACCTCTACAGTCCAAGTAGCAATGAAGTACTCATCAGATGTCTCTGCTATTTCTTTATTCTTCACTGCAACCATTCCCGTCTCTAAGGTCAGGCATCTACAGGATACTGCAGGTAACGATGGAGGAGCCTCAGCCCTGGACTTGAACATGTAAAAGAACTTGCTACTTCTGTGAATGAGAACAAAAATTGCACAGTGGATGGGCAAACCGAATGGGGCACCTCACAAATACAAGTGAAGAAAGTGGAAAAGGAACGTGGCAGCAACAGTGGAGTCAGGGGATAAATACAGAACTGGAAGTTCTGAAGGGCACATTGTCTACTGAGTGCAGACATTGCTTTGTGGCTGGAGATAAACTTGAAATGAGGGGATGGATCCATGGAAGCACAGAAACCACAACATAGACAGAATTAACAAGTATGTTGAGGGAATTGATGGGTTAAAGTCCAAATTATACAATAGAATCAGCAAGGTGATAACCACTGAATTGTGATCTGAGCCGAGAACCAAATGGTTTAGAAAATTAGTGGGGTACCTCAAAGTTCAAGGCGGCTATGAGATTAAAAGATTAAGCCAACAAGGAAGAATAGGAAGACCAGCGATTGTGAGTGTCAGAAACCAAAGGACAATGTACAATTTGATAAAATCTGAATGATGCGGGCATTTTAATCCCTTAAGTGATTTTGCTAACATATTAAAAAGGAGAGTAGCTAAATTAAATGTTGGCAGCATAGCTAGACACTGGAGAAATGGAGAATAAAGAAATGAGTGAGATGCTGAACAAGTATTTTTGTCAGTCTTCACTGTGGAAAACAGATTACGTACCAGAAATAGATGGCAATCAAGGAATAAATAACACTGAAGAACCCACAGTAACTAGTATCAATGAAGAAAAAAAATGTAGCAACTTCAGGGACTAGCATCTGGGGCAAAACTCCACCTGCTTCAAAGATGGATGTGCTAGTTCTGATTTTCCAAAATATTCAATGTTCTATAAAGGATTCCAGTGAATTGGAAGTTAGCAAATGTAATACTACCATTCAAGAAAAGACAGAGACAAAACAGGCATCTAGTTTGTCTGACAGCTATCAAGAGATTTGCTGGAATCTGGAGGTCTTAACAGCTTAACTTGGAAAATCAAACAATGGCAACACTGTGTTATAACAGTGAAATCATACTGGGGAAATCTAAATCCAGTTTAGATTTCCGAAAGACATGGAATAAAGTAACACATTGAAGGATGGTGCATCAGATAAGGGCTTATGGCATTGGGAGAATATACACTGCCATGGTTCACAAACTCTCATTGTCCAGGCCATTTTTCTGAGCAGAAACTCAACATCTGCATAATTTTGGTTCAGTGCTAAAGGAGCATAAATATTTAAGGCACCATATTTGGGTAAGTAAAACAATAGAAAGCGGGACATAACACCAGCGCTTCATCAGAGGCTCACTGATGATGTTACCTAGAGTGGTGACAAAACGTCTGAAAACTAACCTTCCAGCTCAGCGAGCAAACTCACATTCAGAACCTCAACCTGAGCTACAAATCTTCTCAAAACTTGCTAATATTCATTACTGCTTTATGCTGGCTCATTCGTGTCTCAGGTAAATATTTACACCTAGTGTTTCCCAGTTCTCTCACATGTAGTTAGGCATGGTACACAGCAGAAAATTCCCAAACATAGAAGTGACTCAAGCATTCCAGACTAGAAAGGTGCATCAACAAAGATATTAGAGGAAAGAATAAGAATAAATAAAGCATTTAAGTTTGCAAGCTATGGTTTCTGGAGTGTCACAACAATCTATGTTTGGGTTTTAGCTAATGAAAGTCTGAATAGTAGAGTGCAACATAATAAAAACAAAAATGCTGGAAATACTCACAGGTTAGGCTGTATCTAGGGACAACTAATAGCTCACTTTCCAATCCATGAGATTTCATCCGAAACTTGCACAGAATAACCCATCCACATTTGCACAACAAATGAGCAACAAAAAGCTAGAGAGCAATAAACTGTAAGGAGGACACAAAAAAGGCCACAAAGATATCAACAGTGAGTTCAGTGAGTGAGCAACAGCTGGCAGAAAAATAGTGGGAAAGTGAGAGGCGATTCACAATGGTGGTAGGTGTAAAAAAGCACAATATTTGATTTTCAGGGATACTTGGACATGATTGCATAAAGAACATCTGTTATCTCAGCAGCGATTCTCCTAAAACATCAGTGAAGTTATGTCCCTTAGTCCCATTCAGTTGCTACATATTTTTACTTGGTTGATATTAACTGCCTTACATTGCTCAGTGTTATTAGTTCCTTGATTGCCGTCTATTTCTGGTGTGCAATTTCTCTACTATTATGAAGACCGACAAAGTATTTGTTCAGTATCTCTCATTTCTTCAATCCCCATGATTTTCCCAATCTCCATCCAAGTTACCAATATTTCATAGAATTGCTACAGTGTGGAAACAAGCCCTTCGGCCCAAGTCCACTCTGACCCTTGGAGCATCCCACCCAGACCCATTCCCCTATAACCCACTGAATCTACACATCCCTGAACATTATGGGCAATTTAGCATGGACAATCCACCTAAATCTCACATCTTTGGACTGTGGGAGGAAACCGGAGAAAACCTATACACACATGGAGAGAATGTGCAAACTACATACAGACAGTCACATGAGGGTGGAATCGAACCTGGGTCTCTGGTGTTGTGAGTCAGCAGTGCTGACCACTGAGCCACCATGTCACCAATACCGGGGCGAGATTTGAACCTGGGTCCCCAGAACATTAGAGATAACAAGTTGTAGAGCTGGATGAACACAGCAGGCCATGCAGCATCACAAGAGCAGGAAAGCTGATGTTTCAGGCAGAGACCCATCGCTCCCCAGAACATTATCTGGGTCTCTAGATTAACAGTCTAGCAATAATACCACCAGGCCACCGTCTCCCCGTACTCTAGCTACTCCCGTTTTTATATATTTGTAAAATCTCTTGAGGAAAAATGCCTGCATCATGGCCATTTTATCAACTTCCTTGTTGTCCTTCACAGATTTCTATCTCACTCCCAATCTTCAGTCTTCCTAATCATCTTTGTCATATTATTAGCCTCATCTTTTAATTTCATACTATCCCTTAACTTTGGTCTAGCCATTTAATTTCCTAATGATTGGTTTAAGGCTCAGATCACAACACAGTGCCCTTGTGGTTTCTGTTTTTAGTGTGGACTTTGATGTTCACAGTTCAGGGTTAATACATCAATATTGATTATAATTAATTGGCACAAAACGCTTGACATTTCTTCAAAATAGGTTCTAAAAACCTGAATGAGATTCAAAGTGAGTGACTGTAGAATTGCTCTGAACTCTGATAGAAGGCATGTAACAAGATGTTGCATTCTCATACACTGACCCAAGCTGGAATGTGCTTAGTACAACTTGTTAGAATATTCACACAGTATGTGTATTTCAATATTTGAAACAGATCACTGTCCAACTTCTAACACCTCCAACTGGCAAAGTAATCACTTAGTCACCTCCTTCCCTGCGGCAATGAATCCAGTTCCAAACTCAACTGAAGCTTCGCTCAGGTAGCTTCCCAACATGCATCAACTCTCTAATCTTCACCATCTAATCATTTGATCCGCAAGTCAAAAATTATTGTAAGCAAACTCTAGCCTCTATTGATACTGACTGACCTGCACATTTCTAGCAGTTAGAATTGTAATAACACTATCTGGATGACTTATTTCAGTCACTATATTAAAATTAAATCATAAATGCCATGATCCCACCTAATGGGATAACAACTCGAGGGACTAAATGCCCTACTCCTGTTTTAGTGAAACCAATTTAAATGTTTTTATAAATACAAACTCAATGCCCTACATTCCTCTTCCAGCATGCATCACTGTTGGATACCCCTTGGTGAAGAATGACAATTACTGAGTATTGAGATTGGGTCGTGGGTAAAACAGGCACAAGATTCTTCCTCTAGAATTAGAAACTGCATGATCTAGTCCAAATTCTCACAAGCCCAGAGCAATTTAAAAAGTCTGCCAATTATAAACAACTTAGATCAAATTTAATTTCTTACTATTTCTGTTTGAACAATGACCTTCAAAGAAAGATGAGGATACAAACTTTTAAGAAAGAAAATCAGTTACCATGAGAAATACAAGGCAATGATCTCAATTTCTGAGTCTACCACTATACAAAGTCACCAATAAAGTCAACATTAAATGACCAGAATTAAAGGAAGAGCAATCAGGCTGACCAGAAACCCTTTACAAATTATCCCTAAGTTTTCTTTTCAAGTTGTCAGATAGCCAATTAATTGAATTTTAATACATTAAATTCCTTGAACTGTAAAGAGAGTTGGAATCACTCCTGTCTGGCTTGGACTGGCCATATCAATTGTGGGACTACTGATGAGGCATTAGTTCGATAACTCAGTTACAGTCTGAATTGCTTGAAAAGCAGTGTACAAAACTGTGGATTCTTGCTTCAATACCAACTCTCAAAAACTGAAGAAAATACATGGAAAAGTTAGGAAATGACTAGACAGTTTTAATGGAAGGTACACACTGGCTACTTTGACTGTAACAGCAGAACTCTTACAGAAAAACTCCAGATTAGATCTTACATGACCTTCTCGGAAAGATGTGTAATTGCCGGCCCTAAGTCCATACTTCCAATTCTGAAAACAGTCCTGGTTATCATAGATTTACAACATACACTTCCAGCTTTTAAGGGATAGGCATGACGAATCTTCAATTTGCAAACAGCCTCTCTACAATAATCATCCTATAGTTGTCTATAGTTCACCTTCAGTGGATTTTCACTGTTCCCACTGAAGACAGACTCAGGATTACACATTCTATCTCACAACATGCTCTTCAAAGCATGACACCACAAAATCAGTTAGCATTCAACATCCAACCTGCAGTGAACCATTACAGAGCAAAAGTTTTTCTCTTATTCTTTATTCATTAATGGGATGAGGGCTGGCTAGGCAGCACTATTGCCTAGAGGTAGTTAAGAGTCAACCACATTATTGTGGATTTGGGGTCACATGTCAGCCAGACAGGTAAGGATGGCAGTTTCCTTCCCTATGAGGCATCAGTGAACCAGATGGGTTATTCTGAGAATTAACAATGGATTAATGGTCATCATTAAATTCTTAATTCCGGATATTTACTGAATTTAAATTCCACTATCTGCAGTGGCAGGATTTGAACCCAGGTCCCCAGAACATTACTGGGGTCTCTGAAGTAACAGTCCATCAATAATACGACTAGGCTATCAACTATAAAAATACCAAAACAACTGCGGGTGCTGTAAATCAGGAACAAAAACAAAGTTGCTCGAAAAGCTCAGCAGGCCTGGCAGCATCTGTGAAGGAGAGAAAACAGTTAACGTTTCGGGTCCGGTGACCCTTCCTCAGAACTGGGGAAGTTCCAGTTCCAAGGGCCACCGGACCCGAAACGTTAATTCTGTTTTCTCCTTCACAGATGCTGCCAGACCTACTGAGCTTTTCCAGCAACTTTGTTTTTGTAGGCCATCAACTCCCTTGATGGCTGTCACCTCAATCTTCGAGTACACCAGGTGGGTGTCAATGCAGACATTGAGTTCCATTGCAGACTGTCCTGACCATGCAGTGAGATAGAGCAGGCCAACTCCAGATCACACATTTCAATTGGATGGTTTGTGACCAGCATTGAAAACTTGTGCACAATCTCTCACACAGCTTACAAATACAAAATAACAGATGCTACACAAACTTTGAGGATTTAAGAGTTCTTGGAAATGACCTACAAAAAAAAAGTCAGATTTTTAAAAATAGGGTCATAACAAGAGTCAAGAACAACACAGCTCGAACCCATCCCACCTCCACCAAAAGCAGGTCAAATCTTTAGGTAACGAGGTGTAAAGCCGGATGAACACAGCAGGCCAACCAGCAGAGGGGCAGGTAAGCTGATGTTACGGGCTTCGACCCTTCTTCAGAAAATCTGAAGAAATCATTTTCTGACAAAGGGTCTAGGACCGAAACGTCAGCTTTCCTGCTCCTGAGGCTGCTTGGCCTACTGCGTACATCCAGCTCTACACTTTATCATCTCAGATTGCCCAGCATCTGCAGTTCGTACTATCCCCAAATACACCTCCTTATTTTGCCTTAAATCATTTCTTTTACATTTGGTAGCTGTGGAAAGAATTTTAAAGAATTGCTGCTTTCCTGATAGATTTTTATTCAAAGTAATTCAGCATCTGCAGTTTGATGTTTGCAACAAAAACACTTTTCTCCCAAGCGATTCACCCAGTTAAAAACTGGGACCTCATTCCCCAGATTGTCTCAACCATCCCCAAGCCAGACTCTTTCTCAACTGTCTGTGATTCTCAAACAAACTCCTGGCAAATCACTGCCGAACAAGTTTTTATAAATAATTCAGAATACATATCTTGTGCTATTTTCTTGACTGATTTCACATCATTCACGTTTTGTTTCGGTCAACATCCACATCTTTGTGGAACTGCTGCTATGGTTTACTTTTATTCACAGAAATCACTTTATATTTTAACTTACAAACATCTTCAAAAATACCATAAGGTCATGTAACAATAATTTATATTCACCCCACCTAATGCATCACTGTGAAAGAATGGCAATTTGCCCCACCCCCTGCATTTTTCCCCAGGTATATTCAAAATTTCTTTTGTAAAAAGTTACTATTGAAACTGCTTCCATCATCCTTACAGGGAGAGCGTTTCAAATTACAACTCGCTACACGTGTCCCCAAAAGGTTTCCCTGCCTTAAATCTGTGCCCTCAGGTTATCATAGATAATAAAATGTGAGGCTGGACGAACACAGCAGGCCAAGCAGCATCTCAGGAGCACAAAAGCTGACGTTTCGGGCCTAGACCCTTCATCAGAGAGGTTATCATTCCGCCCTGCCACTGAAAACAGTTTCTTCCTTATCCACCCGATGCCTAGTCTGTCACCTTCTTGGCCACAAAGGTAGATAATCTCACGTTGTCTACTTCACTGTGCCAGAGAAGGCGGAAAAAATGAAACGATTCAAAAGAATGATTCTATGCAAAAAACTTCCACTAAGGATCGATCTGTAACTAAGTTGCTTCCATCCACCCACGAAACGAACTCTTACCTCCAGGGCTAAGGCCGTTTTGTCATAGGCGCAGGGAACTCGCTTCTGGATGGCTCGGGCATAGATGGGCCCGTTCTGGGTGGTGGGCAGCGGGATGGTGCCGGTGGGCAGGGGACTGCTGGTCTGGGGCTGGGCATAAGCGTGTGCGGGCTCGGGAATGCCGTAGCTGCTGGAGTTGCGGTAGCCAGCCGCCTGTTGCTGCTGCTGCTGGCTCTGGGCCTGGAAGGTCTGCGGCTGCTGCTGCTGGGGCGACGACTTGACCACCACCTCGACATAGGGCACGGGGATCATGCCGAGGCGGCCGTCCTTGTTGCGGGCGCTCCACCACTGCTCCTCGGGCTTCTCCACGATGACCAGCAGCTCGCCCTTCTTGAAGGGCAGGTCCTCCACGTCGTTGCCTGGGAAGTCGTACAGTGTCCGCACGTACTCGGCGCTCTCCTCGGCTGCTGGCACCGGAGGAACCGGGCCTTTGGCCAGCCCGGCTGGGGCGACGGTTGGCGCCGATCCGGGGGGTGCCCTGGAGGCCGGCTCGATCAGGGTAGTGGTGTCCAGGTAGTGGATCTTGTAGAACTCGAGCAGGCCCGGCAGGTTGTCGAACTCCTGGTCGCCGATCTTGAACTTGCCCGGCAGGCTGTTAATGATGTAGTGCGACACCTTGGAGTTCTCGGAGACCGACAGCACGTAGTCCCCCGGGCAGGTGCTGCTGTCCCTCACCAAGAAAGTGCCGTGCCGCTGGCCCAGCAGCTTGGCCTGCGCTTCCGGCCGGCTCAGCGGCCCGAAGTACCAGCTCGTCCGGTCGTGGGACTCGAACTTGGCGGCGGCCATGGCGTCCTCCTCCCCCTTCCCCACCCACCCCCCAGCCTCCGGGCACAGCCAAACCCCCGGGAACGGCAGCGATCGGCCGGTGGGTGGACAGGGGCACCGGCGGTCACGGAGGGCCGGCCTCAGCTCACCACCACACGAACCCTCTCCTTCCACCCACCCCACTCCGTGTATAGGGCGGCTGGGTCTCACAGCCGCTTTCTCCTCATGGTCACCTTCCCCACCCCCCGCTCCTCCTCGTCCTCCGGATATCGGCTCGCTCTGCGTCTGACTCCCGGTTCTCTCTCTCAGAGAGACCGACCGCCCGCCTTCCGCCGGACCCTGAGCAAGATGGCGGCGGCCGAGCTCAGACCCGGGGAGGGAGCGGCGCCGTGACGTCAGCGCGCAGGGCAGGCGGCGCCCTTTTGGCGGGACGACGAAGCAGCTGGTCTTCTGTTGCTGTGTCTGGCGGTGTCGTCCATTGCCTCTCTTCTGGAGCGAGTGCGCTGATGTCCTTGGGGAGGGGGTAAAAACACCTCCTCCCTGTGGGTTTTTTTTATATTTTGTGTGATGTTCGGTGCCTCCCTGTTTTGTGATGACTGATCACAGTGATCTGTGGAAGCCCACCCTATGGGTCTGGTTTGAACGCGATCTGATCTGGAGGTGGTTAAAGAGACAGCAGGTTAAAAGAGACATAGGCTAATGATGCAAGATTATCACGGAGCAGCTCTCTATAAACAAAAAATAAGTTTTAGAGCCCTTGCAGCAGTGAAAAAGAGGCCTTTCAGCCCACTGTGCCCATGCCAGTCATCAAACTCCTAATACAATTCTTCAGCATTTTGGCCCGTATCCTTGCATGTTAGGGCTTTTTGAGTATTTTTCTGCTTCTAAAATGTTGTGATGGTTCCCATCTCCACCACCTTTCAGACAGTGAGTTCACAGATGCCCACCATCGTCTGCGTGAGAAGCCTTCTTCCTTAAAATGCTCTAAACCTCCTATCTTTTAACTTAAATCTGTGCCTTCTGGTTACGGATTCCTTTACTAAGGGGAAAAGTTTATTTCTATGTGTTCCTCTATGCCACTTACGATTTTTTAGACTTCAGTCACCTTTCTCTGCTATAAGTAAATCGACCCAACCTATCTAGTCTCTGATTACAAGATAACAAAGTGTGGAGCTGGATGAACACAGCAGGCCAAGCAGCATCTCAGGGGCACAAAAGCTGACGTTTCGGGACTAGACAGAGATGAAGGGTCTAGGCCTGAAACCTCAGCTTTTGTGCTCCTGAGATGCTGCTCGGCCTACTGTGTTCATCCAGCCCCACACTTTGTCATCTTGGATTCTCCAGCATATGCAGTTCCCATTGTCACTGTCTCTGATTACAGCTGGATCACTCCATCCAAGGCAACATCCTGATGTATCCCTTCTGAATTCTCTCCAATACAATCACATCCTTGGCAACTGGAACTGCACATAGTACTCCAGTTGTAATCTACTAAAATATAGCTCAATTCTAAACTCCCTGCTGCTGTGTTTCGTGCTTCTTAACCACATTATCTAGCTGTCCTACTTCTTTCAAGGATCTATGGATATGCACAGCAAGGCCCCTCTGATCATCTGTATTTCTTACTGTCCTATCATTAATCGTGCATCCTTTAACCTGTTACTTCTCCAAAAATGTGTCACCTTGTACTTTTCAGGATTAAATTTCATTTGTCACTGTTCAGCCTATCTATTTGTGGTACTGTAGTCTAAGGCTTTCCTCCTCCCAATTTGACACACCACCAATTTTTGTGTCATCTGAAAACTGATCACACCTTCAACACTAATGTACACTACAAATAGCAAGACACTTGGTATTGAATCCAGCAGTATACCTCCATCCACAAAAATAGTCTTTGACCATTACCCTCTGGATTTGCAACAAAGCAAATTTTGTATCCAAATTTCCCTGTATTCATGGGCTCTTAGTTTCTTGACCAGTCTCCCATTCGGAACCTAGCTAAAAGCCTTATTAAAGATCATGTAGAATACATCAACTGCGCTATCTCATCTACACACCCAGTCAGCCTCTTGGAAATTCAATCAAATTTATTGAATGTGATTTCCCCCTAACAAAGCCATGCTGACTATCCGTGATTATTTATTGCCTTTCCACATGGAGATCTATTCTATCCCTTCGAGTTTCTTCCAGTATTTTCTCCCAACATGTTTCCACCCAGACTCATTGGACTGTAGTTTCCTGGTTTATCCCTATAACCTTTGTTGACTAATGGTACCTCATTGGCTTTCCTCCAGTCCTCTAGCACCCCTACTGAATCCAGAAAGGGTTTGAAAGGTAATGTCAGAGCACCTACAATCTCCTTACACAGCTGGGAATACATCTTATCTAGCCTGGGGATCTATCCACTTTCTAGCATCTACTCCTCCATCTCAAGGCCAATATGAATTGGTTCAAGTTTATCACTGTTTCCCCTCTGATTTCCATCCCTGCACCATCACTATACTGAGTATCACTACAATGTACTTTTTTAAAACCTCACATTTTCTGACTCCTTGCTACTTTGGTGTTTAATGGGCCTTGCCGAAAACCAAGACAACTGTGGATGCTGTAGTTCAGGAACAAAAACAGAAGTTGCTGGAAAAGCTCAGGCAGTCTGGCAGGATCTTGGAAGAAAATCACAGTTAACTGGAGAATATCCCAGGGAAGGATCATCAGACCGGAAATGTTAAATCTGATTTTTCTTAGCCGATCCTGCCAGACCTGCTCAGCTTTTCCAGCAACTTCTGGTTTTCTTTGTTTTCTTTCTTTTTCCCTGGTTGTCATCTTGTTCGTAACATATTATAAAACTACTTTGGATTTTGCTTTATTTCATCCACTAGTGTTTCCTTCATGCCTATCTTTCTACTCCTAATTTATCTTTTAAGTGACTGCTTTCACTTTGTTTTGAGCCCTTGGAACCTGCCATTAACTTTCCTCTTTTTTCCCTTATCCAATCCTATACATCCCTTGACATCTAGGGTTCCCTGGACTTGTTAGTCCTTCCCTTTGCGTTTAAACCTTCTTATCTTTGTGCTGTCACTTTTTGAAGGGCTTCTATTGCTCTAATGTAGATTTTCCTCCATGTAGTGGCTCCTAATCCTCTGGACAGATCCTGACTTTTCATATTAAAATTGTTCCAGGCTATTTGAGCGTATTCTGCCATTCAAGTTGACCATTGCTGATCTGATTAATCCTATCATGCCTTTTCCCCCATTACTGTTGATTCCCTTACTGCTTAAAAAATCTGTCCCTCTCAACCTCAAGTATTCTTAAAGACCCAGCCTTGACAACCCTCTGTAGTTAAGAATTCTACAAATAAACTACCATCTTGGAATCCTTAGAGTGTGGGAGCAGGCCATTTGGCCCATTGAGTCCACATCAACCCTCCAAAGAGCATCCCTCCCAAAACCTACCCTATCTCTGTATTTCCCATGGCTGATCCATCTCCTAGCCTACACATCACTGGACACTATGGGCAATTTAGAATGGCCAATTTATTTGTTCATTAATGGGATGTAGGCATCGCTGATCAAGTGGCGTTTATTGCCCATCCCTAATTGCCCAGAGGGCAGTTGAGAGTCAATCACATTGCTGTGGGTCTGCAGTCACATGTAGGCCAGACCAGGTAAGGATGGCAGTTTCCTTCTCTAAAGGGCATTAGTGAACCAGATGGGTTTTTCTGACAATCGACAATGGATTCATGGTCATTATTAGATTCTTAATTCCAGATATTTTACTGAATTCAAATTCCACCATCTGCTGTGTCAGGATTCGAACCCACATCCCCAGAACACTATCTGGGTCTCTGTATTAACAATCCAGTGATAATACTACTAGGCCATTGTCTCCCCTTCCAACCTACACATCTGTGGATTGTTGGAGGAAACCCACACAGCCACGGGGAGAGTTTGCACAATCGTCCGAGGCTGGAATCAAACCCAAGTCTCTGATGCTGTGAGGCAGCAGTGCTACCCACTGAGCCATCATACCACCCTGGATGAGAAGAAATTCCTTCTCATCTCTGTTTTAAGTGGCAGACCTCTCATTCTGAGATTATGCTCTCTGATCCTAGACTCCCTCACAAGGGGAAACAACTTTTCTGCATCTACCTTGTCAAATGCCCAAGAATCCTGTATGTTTCAATGTCTCATTCTTCAATATTCCAACGACGGAATCTACTCAAACCTTTCTCATAAAACAGTCCCTCAGGTAGGGAACCTTCTCTGGACTGCCTCTATCACTAGTCTATCATTCCTTAGAATAGATCAAAATTATTCATAGTATTTCATTTGTGGCCTGATTAGTACCTTGTATAGTTTTAGCAAAACCTATCTTTTTTTGTCCCAACCGTTTGAAATAAAGGCCATCATTCTATTTATCTTCCCTATTCACCTCTGAAGCTGCTAGATTTTTGTGATTTAAATATGAAGACTCCCAAATCGCTCTTGTACCTTTCTGTAGTCTTTCTCCATTTAAATCATATTCAGCTCCTCTATTCCTCCTAAATAAATGTGCACAACCTCACATTTTCCCACATTATATTCCATTTGATATCCCTATACAAACTTTTTGTGTCATCGCCACTACTTGTCTTCTGTACTATTTTTGTGTCATCTGCAAATTTGGCTATAATACATTCACTTTCCTAATCTAAGTCATATATATTTAAGATTTTTCTCCATTTAAATAATACCTTATTTACAAAGTGCGTAACCTCACGTTTCCCCACATTATATTCTATCTGCCAAGATTCTGCATACTCACTTGATCTGCCTATATTTCTGCAGACTCCTTATGTCATTGTCCCCAGTTTTAGCAAAAACGTCATTACTTTTCTACTCTATTCCCTTTGAAATAAGACCCACATTCCATTTACCTTTCCTCCCACCTCATGAATTTGGATGCTAGCTTTTGTGATTTATGCATGAGGACTCCCAAATCCCTCTGTACTGTGCCTTTCTGCAGTCTTTTTCCATTTAAATAATGGTCATCTCCTCTATTCTTGGTGCTGAAGTGCATAATCTCACATTTTCCCTCATTATATTCCATCTGCCAAGTTTTTAACCTCTTGCTTAATCTTTTGATATTTCTCAGTAGACTGTCATCCTCACCACTTGCCTTCCTACCTATTTTTGTCTCATTCGCAAACTTGTAATTGTACACTGACATCTGTCATCCAATTCATTAATCTATATTGTAAATAATTGTGGTCACAGCACTGATCCCTGTAGCAGTCCACTGGTTACAGGTGGTCTAAGGTATGATCATTATCACCTAAATGTCCTCCCATTTACACTGTACCTTTTGATATTCTAGTTAATATTGGAGAAATTCATATCCCCTCCTATTATTACCTTAGCTTATTTACACTTCTCTGAGATTTGCTTACACTCCCTGTCCTTCTATCTCTCTCTGACTGTCGATAGTTCACTCCCAGCAATGTAATTGTCCCTTTTTGCTTTTATGTTCCACCCATTTCGTCTCATTTGAGGCCCTGTCTAAGATACTTGTCCCTTCTTCACACGGTAATTGACCCCCTGAATATTGCAACATCCCCTCATTTATTGCCTGAGGGTTCTATACCGCAGAATACTGAAGTTCCAGTCTCACCACTCCCTCAGCCATGTCCCTGTGATAGCAATTGTATCATATCCCCATATGTTAATCAACAACTTCAGCACATCTGCTTTATTAGCAAGAGTCATAGAGATCTACAGCACAGAAAAAGGCCCTGTGGTCCATCATATCTGTGCCTACCGAAAACAACCACCTAACCACTTGTATTAAAATAATTTTCCATCCAACTTGTGCCTTAAATTCACTATTTTCACGCTACCCTCTGGACTGAGTTGGTTTCCCACCGCCCCCATATTTCTCAGTATTTCACCCCAACTGTGCCACCCCTCCATATCTTATTTCCCTGCCAAATTTGTTTACACTCCAACCAATTGCTCACTTGCGAGGACATTGGTCCCATTTCAGTTCCATGTCTAACTTGTACATGTCCCACCTTTCCAGGAAACAGATCCACTGATCCGAGAGCTTTATGCCCTCTGCCCTGAGTCAACTCTGCAGCCACACATACATTTGCTCTAACTGCCTCTTGCCATACTCATTGGCATGTGGCACTGGGAGTAATCCAGAAATTGTAACCTTTGAGGACCTGCTTTCAATCCATCACCTAGCTCCCTGAATTCTTGTTGCAGGATCTCATCCCTCTTTCTCCATAAGTAATTGGCCCCAATGTGAACCATGACCTCTGTCTGTTCACCCACTCCCTTCAGGATACTCTGAAGCCATTCAGTGACATCCCTGGCCCTGGCCCCAACCCATCCTGGAGTGGTGCTCGTCTTGACCCCTCACTATTGAGTCTCCTATCAATATTGCTCTTTCTCCTACCCATCTTGTGCAGCTGGCTGTGACTGCACTTCCCAGAGGAAATGTTCCTCTCGCCATTTTTCAACACAGGAGGAGGGGTTCCCTCAAAGAAATGATGAATGTTACACAGAGTTTACAGTTGAGCTACACTGGATGAGCCAGCAATGATTATAAAATGGCGGCAGACCTCACAGCAGGTGTAGCTACAAGTGACAGGAGCAACCAGGATGATCTCAGAATTGTTACAGTGCAAAAGAAGACCACTTGGTCTATCAGTGAAAATGGGAACAGCAGATGCTGGAGAATCCAAGGTAATAAAATGTGAGGCTGGATGAACACAGCAGGCCCAGCGCATCTCAGGAGCACAAAAGCTGACATTTCAGGCCTAGACCCTTCATCAGAGAGGGGGATGGGGTGAGGGTTCTGGAATAAATAGGGAGAGAGGGGGAGGCAGACCGAAGATGGAGAGAAAAGAAGATAGGTGGAGAGGAGAGTATAGGTGGGGAGGTAGGGAGGGGATAGGTCAGTCCAGGGAAGACGGACAGGTCAAGGAGGTGGGATGAGGTTAGTAGGTAGGAGATGGAGGTGCGGCTTGGGGTGGGAGGAAGGGATGGGTGAGAGGAAGAACAGGTTAGGGAGGCAGAGACAGGTTGGACTGGTTCTGGGATGCAGTGGGTAGAGGGGAAGAGGGTTACAGCTCTTCCCCTCTACCCACTGCATCCCAGAACCAGGTGGATGTGTTGAAGATGATCAATGATTTCAAAAGAAAAAGCTGGTTGTGTGGTGCAGTGGGGGGAGGGGACGAACTGGGCTGGTTAACCGTGTTGGTTTGTTTATTTCAAGATGTGAATTTCACGAAGTGGAGCGTCCTAAAGGCAGCTTTGTATGATGAGCACAGCAAACGTTTGGGAAAGGAAAATGTATGGGGAAAGAGAAAAAGGTCTAGGATTTCAGCCAACTCTTAATGGTAGTTTAATTGTCACCTTCTTCACATGAAGAGTCAATAGGGCATCATATACCCTATTGCTGTATTCCAAGAAAGGCTTTATTCCAGGGATGATGGAAATTTTCTAGAAGGTTTGGTTGGCAAAGATGGGATGGTTTTCCTTGGGGTAGAGAAGACAAGAGGTGGGCAAACTAAATGATTAGATTCAGTATACAAAGAAAAGCTGTTCCTGTAATTGATGACACAAAGTTTATGGGACTTGGTTTTAAGCATTTGATGAAGAGATGCAACAAGAATGTGGAATATGTTTTTTAAGTGGTAATTCATTGCTTGTGAGGCTGGGGAAGGAGAGATGATCAATGATTTCAAAAGAAAATTATTGGTCATGAGGGAAATATGTTTATTATTCCCAGGAATAAAGCAAGTCAGGGGGACTGACTGGACTGTTTTACAGAGAGCTGAAATGGTTTCAAACGGCTAAATGACCATCTTCTGTACTATAATGAGTCTATAAAAATACACTGAAACCAGACTTGAAGTTTAAAAGCGTACAAATTGTAGGTAATGCTGAAACATCATTAGGTTGAAATTGGGTGAGTGCAGGAAGGAAGAAATGTTGAATGTCATGTATAATTAGAACAAGTAAATATGGTTTTACTGAAGAGAATTTCTGATTGACAAATTTATTTGCATTCTTTGAGGATGTACCTTGTAGGACAGAAAAAGGGGAACTAGTAGAGTTAGCACATCTGACTTTCCAAAAGACACTAGATAAGGCGCCACACTAAAGGTTGACTGGTACGATAACATTCACTGAGTTTGGGGTGAAGAATTACAATAAATAAAGGATGGTTAATGCACAGAAAGCAGAGGATATAAATTAGGCATTTTCAAGTTGGAAAACAGTAACTGGTGAAGTGTCACAAGGATTAGTGCTGGGCAATGTAGACATGGCTACTATCTATGTTGATGACTTGGACAACAAGACAGAGACTAACGTATCTAAGATTGCTGATGGTATAGGGCGAGTTAGAAAGGTCAATTGAGGAGGGACACAAAAGGCTGCAAAGAGAATAAGGCAAGTTAAGTGAGTGTGCAACAAGATGACAGCTGGAGTATAATGTCGGGAAATGTGAAGTGATTCACCTTGGCTGCAAGTGTAGAGGAACAGAATATTTATTGAAAGGTGTAAAGCTTCTTTAGTGTTGATGCTTAAAGAGACAAACAAGGAATGCAGAAAGTCAGCAGAAAGAGGCAGCAAGCAATTAGGGAGGTAAATTGTATGTTGTCCTTTATTGCGAGAGGATTGGCATACAGTAATAAAGAAGTCTTGCTACAGTTGAGAATGTTCCTGCCAAGACATCAATCGCCTCAACCTCTCCACCCCTCTCACCTGCTCCAACCTCTCCCCCGCAGAACGTGCAGCCCTCCGCTCCCTCCGCTCCAATCCCAACCTCACCATAAAACCCATGGACAAGGGAGACGCAGTTGTATGTCACACTGATCTCTACATCGCTGAGGCCAGGCACCAACTCTCCGACACCTCCTCCTAACTCCCCCTGGATCATGACCCCACCCCCGAGTACCAAACCATCCACAACCTCATCACCTCAGGTGACCTTCCACCCACAGCCTCCAACCTCACTGTTCCCCAACCCTGCACTGCCCGCTTCTATCTCCTTCCCAAAATCCACAAACCTGACTGCCCTGGTCGACCCATTGTCTCCGCCTGTTCCTGCCAAACTGAACTTATCTCCACCTATCTCAACTCCATTTCTCCTCCTTGGTCCAGGAACTCCCTACCTACGTCCGTGACACCACCCATGCCCTCCACCTCCTCCAGAACTTCCAATTCCCCGGCCCGCAACACCTCATTTTTACTAGGGACGTCCAGTCCCTATACACCTCTATTCCCCATACAGATGGCCTAAAGGCCTTCTGCTTCTTCCTGCCCTGCAGGCCTGACCAGTCTCCCTCCACTGGCACCTCATCTGCTTAGCCGAGCTTGTCTTCACCCTCAATAATTTCTCTTTCAATTCCTCCCACTTCCTACAGACAAAGAGGGTGGTCATGGGTACCCGCATGGGCCCAAGCTATGCCTGCCTCTTTGTAGGTCACATGGAACAATCCCTCTTCCGTATCTACACTGGCCCTAAACCCCACCTCTTCCTCCATTACATTGATGACTGTATCGGCGCTGCCTCATGATCCCACAAGGAGCTCGAACAGTTCATCCACTTCACCAACACCTTCCACCGCAACCTAAAGTTCACCTGGACCATCTCAAACACATCTCCCTCCTTCCTGGACCTCTCTGTCTCCATCTCGGGCAACCACCTAGAAACCAATATCCATTTCAAGCCCACCGACTCTCACAGCTACCTAGAATACACCTCCTCCCACCCACTTTCCTGCAAAAATGCCATCCCCTATTCCCAATACCTTCGCCTCCACCATATCTGCTCCCAGGATGAGGCATTCCACCTGTGTACATTTCAGATGTCCTTGTTTTTCAAGGACTGCAACTTCCCCACGGCAGTGATCAAGAACGCCCTCGACTGTGTCTCCCCTATTTCCTGCAACTCATCCCTCACACCCCGCCCCCGCAATAACAACCAAAAAAGAATCCCCCTCGTCCTCACGTACTACCCCACCAAGCTCCAGATCCAATGCATCATCCTCCGACACTTCCGCCATCTGCAATCCGACCCCACCACCAGACATTTTTCCTTCCCCTCCCTTATCTGCTTTCCAGGGGGACCACACTCTCTGTGACTCCCTTGTCTGCTCCATACTTCCCTCCAGCCCCACCGCACCCAGCACTTTTCCCTGCAACCGCAGGAAGTGCTACACCTCCCCCCTCACCCCCATCCCAGGCCCCAAGAAGACTTTCAACATCAAGCACCTGCACATCTGCCAACGTGCTATACTGCATCTGCTGTTCCCATTGTGGCCTCCTGTACATCGGGGAAATCAAGTGGAGGCTTGGGAACCGCTTTGCAGAACACCTACACTCGGTTCGCAATAACCAACTGCACCTCCCAATCATAAACCATTTCAACTCCCCCTCCCATTCCTTAGACGATATGTCCGTCCTGGGCCTCCTGCAGTGCCACAACGATGCCACCCGCAGGCTGCAGGAACAGCAACTCATATTCCGCTTGGGAACCCTGCAGCCCAATGGTATCAATGTGGATTTCACAAGCTTCAAAATCTCCCCTCCCCCTGCCGCATCCCAAAACCAGCCCAGCTCATCCCCGCCTCCCCAACCTGTTCTTCCTCTCACCTATCCCCTCCTCCCACCTCAAGCCACACCCCCATCTCCTACCTACTAACTTCATCCTGCCCCCTTGACCTGCCCGTCCTCCCTGGACTGACTTATCTCTTCCTTACCTCCCCACCTGCACTCACCTTTAGTGGCTCCATCACCACCTCTTTGACTTGTCTGTCTCCTCTCCACCTATCTTCTCCTCTATCCATCTTCTATCCACCTCCCCCTCCTCTCCCTATTTTTCCAGAACCCCGTTCCCCTCTGCCATTTCTGAAGAAGAGCCTGGGCCCGAAACGTCAGCCTTCCTGCTCATATGATGCTGCTTGGCCTGCTGTGTTCTTCCAGCTCTACACCTTGTAATCTCAGATTCTCCAGCATCTGCAGCTCCTACTATCTCTTTGCTACAGCTGTACAGTGTTTTGGTGACACCACATCAGGGTTATTGAATGCAGTTTTTCCCTCCATATTTATGAAAGGGTATATTTTAATTTTAAAAAAGTCCACTCAGAATGTGGATGTCTCTGATTGGGCCAAAATTTATTGCCTAGAGAACAATTAACAGTCAAACACATTGCTGCTCTTGAGTCAGACCAGTTAAGGACATTGTATTTTCTTCCCTAAAAACATTACTGAACCAGATGGGATTTTCCTGAGATTAGTATCAGTTTCACGGTCATCATTAGACTCTTAATTCCAGATTTTTATTGAATTCATATTCAATGATCTACCATGGCTGGATTCAAACCCAGGCCTGCGGAACATTGTCTGTTTAAATTAGAGGCAGTATAGCAAACGTTCACTAAATTGGTCCCTGGAGTGAAGAGATTGCTGAATGGTGAAGTGCTGATTAAAATGAGCCCGCTGTCTCTCATTCTTCTAATTACCAGAGACTCACTCATTGGGACAGGCAAGATTCTGGACGGACTCGACAGAGCTGACTTTGAGAGATTGTTTCTGCAGGTCAGGGAATCTAAAACATGGAGGCACAGTATGTGAGTGAGAAGCCGATCAGTTAGGGTTAAGATGAGGGGAGTTTACTTGACTCGAAAGGAGAACGTAGGTATGGAATTCAGGAATGGGGACGGTGAGGAACCTTGCACAGTTTAACATAGGGAATGGGGAGTTATTGGAGGCTCCTACAGATTGAAAAACAGACAAACCCCCTGGCCTGGATGAATTGTATCCCAGGCTACTTTGGGAATCGAGGCAGGAAATTACAGCGGTTCTGACACAAAGTTTTAATTCCTCTCTGGCCACGGAGAAGGTACCAGAGGATTGGAGGGCAGTTAATGTTGTTCCACATTTCAAGAATGGTAGTAGGGATGAACTTGTAAATTATAGACCAGTGAGTCTCACGTCAGTGGTAGGGAAACTGTTGGAAAAAAATTCTGAAGGAGCAAATTAATACACAATTGGAAAGGCATGGGTTAATTAGGGATAGCCAGCATGGCTTTGTTAGAAGGAAGTCATGCCTAACAAATTTGTTAGAATTTTTTAAAAATGTGATCAAGTGTGTGGAAGATGGAAACTCAGTTTCTTTTCCTATTCATTTGTGGGATGTGGGCACCGTTGGCTGGCCAGCATTTCTCACCCATCCCTAGTAGCCCTTGAGAAGATGGTGGGGGTGAGCTGCCTTCTTGACCCGCTGCAAGGGGGTCTTGTAGGATGACCCACAATGCTATCAGGGAGGGAATTCCAGGATTTTTACCCAGTGACAGTGAAGGAACTGTGATATATTTCCAAGTCAGGATGGTGAGTAGCTTGGAGGGGAACTTGGAGGTGGTGGTGTTCCTACATGTCTGCAACCCTTGTCCTTTCTAGATAGAAGTGGTTGTGGGTTTGGAAGGTGCTGTCTGAGGATCATTGGTGAATTTCTGAAGTGCATCTTGTAGATAGTACACACTGCTGCTACTGAGCGTCGTTGGTGGATGTAGTGCCAATCAAGTGGGCTGCTTTGACCTGGATGATGTGAAGCTTCTTGAGTGTTGTTGAGGCTGCACTCATTCAGGCAAGTGGGGAGTAGTTGATGTTGTTTATATGCATTTTAGCAAAGCTTTTGACAAGGTACCACATAGGAGACTGATTTAGATGGTTAAAGCACATCGAATTTGGGGAAACTTGGCAAGATGGATCAGAAATTGGCTTAGTCATAGATCAGAAAGGGTAGTGGTAGAAGGCTGTTTGAGTAATGGAAGGTCCATGTCCAGTGGAGTACCACAAGGATCAGTATTGGGACCCTTATTGTTTGTTATATACACATGATATGGATGAAAATGTGGGGGAAACGTTAAGCAAGTTTGCGCATAACATCATGATTGATAGGGGTGGTTAATAGTGAAGAAGATGGTTGCAGGAGGATATAGATGGGTTGATCAGATGGGCAGAGCAGTGGCAGATGGTATTTAATCCTGATAAGTGTGAGGTGATACACTTGGGAACACAAAAAAGATAAGGGAGTATTTAGTGAATGGCAGGACACTGAGTAGCTTAGAGGAACAGAGGGATCTTGGGGTAATTATTCACAGATTCCTGAAGTCAGCAATGCACATGAATAGGATAGTTAAGGCGGTATATGGGACACTTGCTTTCATCAGTCGTGGCACACAGTATAAGAGCAAGGAGGTAATGTTGGAGTAGTACAGAGTGTTAGTTAGGTTGCAGCTGGACCGCTGTGTGTAGTTCTAGTCACCTCACTAGAGGAAGTATGTGATAGCACTAGAGAGGGTGCAGAGGAGGTTCACCAGGATGCTGTGTGGGATGGGGCAGTTAACCTATAAGGAAAGATTAGATAGACTTGAATTGTTTCCTTTAAAGCAGAGAAGGCTGAAGGGGGACATTATTGAGGAGTATAAGATGATGAGATATGAACAGGGTGAATAGAGAGCAGCTTTGTTGAGGGATCATTCATGAGGCGGCACAGTTTTAGGGTAAGGAGCAGGAGATTCAGAGGGGATTTGAGGAAGAATGTTTTCATTCAACAAGCGGTAGACATCTGGCATGAACTGCCTGGGAAGGCTGTAGAGGCTGGAAACCTTATAACATTTTAAAAATATTTGGATGAGCCCTTCGAACATCATAACATTCAAGGATATGGGACAAGTGCCGGAAGTTGGGGCTAGCACTTCTTTAGTGGTAGCTATTGTTGGTGCAGACGTGATGGGCCAAAAGGCCTTTTCTACGCAGTATGAATCTACGACTCAAAAGACTCATAAGATTCTTCAGCCCAAAGGATTGTGGTTTCTCCATTGCTCAATATATTCAATGCAGGAATAGACAGATTTCAGTCCCTTAGGAAATCAAGGGGTACAGGAGCAAATGGGAAGGTGGTTTTGAAACTAAAAGCTCCTGTCTAAATAGCTGAGCAAGCTTGAAGGGCCATATGAGCAACTCAATGGCAACACAAAGGAACACTGACAAATGGTGCTATTTGCATGCAACAGTATCGAAAGCTAGCATCTTGAAAAATGTTAGTCCATAGCATAGTGTTTGTATTACCGAAACAAGTGAAATTTAGGAAAAGTCTGTATCAGAGCATAAGAATAGGAGGAATAAAGCAACGCAGCCTTTCACAACTCTGCCATTCCATTGGTCATTCTTGATTGGGGTATCAAATTAGTTTTCCCACCCAACACCCAGAAGTGTATCAATTCTTAAATGCTAAAGATACTGAACATTGGCTGTCCATCATTTCCCTGCATAGAGATTTCTGAAATTTCACAACCCTCTGAGTGAGGAAGTCCTCCTAAGCCCTACTCTAGAGTTTTCATCCTCCAGTCAGGAGAAGCAGTGCCTCAGCCCTTTAAAGATTCTAGATGTATCATTGAGAGCACTTTACCTTCTTCTAAGCTCCATAGAATATTGACACTTTCCAGTCAATCTCTTCTCATTTGATAATCTTTTCATCCCAACATGTATCAGAGCATGAACTGTGTTGCCATCCCAAATACTTCTCTCCAAAGACCTCAATAAATCTAACTCCCTAGCAATGAAGTATGTTTTCCAAAGGATTTGCAGTGGCTGCATGTTAACATCCTGTGACTCACGGGCAATAACAGCAGATATTCTCAGTATTTACTCATCTCCCACCTTTTAAGAATTTTGTTTTTCCATTCTTGCTAACAAAGTGGATGATGTCACAATTTCCCCTGTACAAAATCCGGTAACTCTTTGTCCATTCATTTAATCAGTCAATATCCCTTTGTAGCTTTAATTGTGTCAATTGCACAGTGCACTTGTCACATGAGAGTTATCAAAGCAGGTTGTGACTCTGAAGCAGAGTAAACAATGCTTTTGTTACAGAATTAGTTTGGGGCTTTAGGATTCAGGCTAAGGCTTTTGGAATTCTGTGGACTCCCAGTGAGCCACTGACAACAGATACACAACTAAGGCTGTCTACTTCCACCTCTCTAATATTGACCAATATTAGTTTGTCAACCATCAACCCTACATCCATGTTTTTATTACATCTGACTTGACTATTCTAATGTACTTTTAGCTGGCCTCCCATCTTCCACTCTCCATATACTTGAACCACCAGTCCTATTATCCCTTTATCCTTGTGTTCACTGGTCATCACAGTCAAACATCACCTCGATTTTAAAAGTTTTCATCATTAGCTGATAATTCCCTCCACAGTGTCGGTCCTCTGTCATCTTCTCATCCCCTGTATGACTTATTTCTCACGTAATGTGCTCCTCCACTTCTGGACTTTTGCACATCCCCAATTTTAATCACTCTCTACCATTATCAGATGTATCTTATGTGCTCCAGCATTCCTCCTGTAAACCTCTCTGCTTCTCTACTTCGCTTTCCTGCTTTGAGATGCACCTTAGAATTTTCTTTTTCGGCCAAGCTTCGGTTAACCTCTCTGACTGTTTCACTATTTTCAGTGTCAAATTTAGTTTGATAATGTGAAACATTAAAGCACGCTTACTATCATTCAAGGGGCTATATAAATGCAAATTGCTATTGTTCATGTTGACTGTCCAGATTTATGGATGCCTAGACACTACTTGAGAAGGCTGCTAGCAAAAATTCAGTCAGAACGATTCAGGTTATTCACCTGAGATCAATGAAATATGTTTAGTACGTCCCCTTTGTTTCAATGCATCCTGTAACGCTTTAAGCTACCTCTGTAAAATCTCCATCTTCTCAGAGCACATGTACTGCGATAACAAAAACAGAAATTGCTGGAAATCTCAGCAGGTCTGGCAGCATCTGTGGAGAGAAATCAGAATTAACGATTCAGGTCCAGTGACCCTTCTTCAGAACATATAATGTGACCATCTATGTCCCGCAACATTTTTCTTGAATGGCTCAACTCCTGGCCCCACAAAGTACTTTCCTGGGGGAGAAAAAGAAGACTTGTCATTTTATGGAAGTGCTAGTGTCTCGAAGAAGATTATGGATTGATTGAATTGAAGTGTTTTTAGGAGACTAAAAGGTGACATAAGATAGATAGAGGGAAACCATTTGCTTTGGTGAGGGAATACAGAAAAGGTGTGTTGCCTTAGAATGAAGCCATAGACAGACAATATTAATAAATTGTTATTTTACATAAAAGGGGGTACTGGTGAACCTGAAAAGTTTTTGCCAGAAATGCCAGAACTGAAATATTTGCTTGCAAGGCAAGGTATACAAAATCATAGAACTAAAGCAGATAGATTAAGCTACAGGATCAACTGTGATCTAATTGAACGGCAGAACTAGCTGAAAAGGATGGCCATAGGACCAGGAGACATTGGAGCAATGGATCCATAATCCATCAAATTTACTCTGCTATTCAATGAGATCATGGCTGATCTGATACATTTCAATAAGATCTCCTCTCATTCTTCTAAACTGCAATGAGTATAGGCCCAAAGTACACAACCTTTCCTCATAAGAAGGTGCCTCCATAGACTCCTGCTATTTCGACATTATTAATACTTTGTATTCATTTCAGCATTCCTTCAGCTGCTACTTTCACCAGGCTGATTGCACCATTGAACTGAAGACCTTCCTCCATCTTGTCAGAGAACATTGTGACAGTGTCTTGCATTCCTGATGATAAGTTTGTAAGAACATCTGGTTCAACATTACTATCCACTATCCTTTTCAATAGACTCACAGTGCCTTGCGTCCCTATAAAGAGAATACTTATAATTACTGGGCCCCATGTGTCCAGCCAATCAACCAGGATGAATGTTTTGCACCTCCATGAATGTCACTTTTTAACAAGTATATCCTCCTGGGAGATATCTGCTGATATCAGTGTCTCTTTTTTCCCCAGACTTTTTTACCAAAATGAATCCAAATTCCCCAGGATGTTCATGCCAGTGTGGGCACATTAGAGTGCAGCAGGAAATAGCCATTTCTAGCTGTACTGTACTCTTGGTACTGATAGCATACCACAGCTGCTAAGGTCCTCCTGAAAATAATGGGTGAGAATGCTTCTCCTAACTCATTTGAGACTTGGGTTAAAATTCCGCCCAGAATGATGAAAATTATTGTTTTTTAAATTCATTCACAGGATGAGGGTTCACTGCCTTGAGAGCAGATAAGTGTCAACCACATTGGTGTGGGTCTGCAGTCACGTATAGGCTAGACCAGGTAAGGATGGCATTTTCCTTCCCTAAAGGACATTAGTGAACTAGATAGGAATTTCTTCCAATTGACTCGGGGTCATTGTTAGCCTCTTGATTCCAGATTTTTAATGTATTCAAAGCTGTGATAGGATTCAAACCTGGGTCCTCAGAACATTAGCTGAGTTCTAGATTACTAGTCCAGCCACTGAGCCATTATGTGCCCAAGTCAGCATGGGTCAGAGATTTATTTTTGATAGTTTACATTCACTCATAATTTTGCACAATTTGGCTGACCCTTGGAAATGGAAACTGTCAATAATCTAACCTAACCCGCTTTGTGCCTGAGCAGGGACTAGTTGAGGCGGTCTGGAGTTTTGTATGCCATATAGCACTATCTTTCATCTTTATTCACAGTCTCAAGTAAGGTGAGGCCAGCAACATCAGTGAGTATACGCTGAGAGGTGGAGTTGTTGATGTGTAAGGGGAAATAGAAACCACTAAAAGTTTCCAACTGAGCAGTTCCAGCTCTGTATTGTACTTTCAACACCTATCTGATTGGTGTGGGACATGATGGGACTATCTCTAAAGGTGCAGCAGAATCGTATATTTGTGTTGTGGGAGATAATTGAAGATTGATTTTTTCAAGGCCAAAAAGCAGGCCGCATGCAGTTCATTGCAGCAGCCTTGATAGTCTGCACCAGAAGATCAGGCGGATGCCATATCAAAGTAGATATTTGTAGGGGACCACAATGGTGACAAAGTCCGACATTTCAGATAACCTGTGTCTGCATCAGACCCTGGACTTATGCTTCTGAGACCTTGCTTCCTCCCCAACTAGTCACACTGGAAGCAACCAATAAGCAGAACTCACAAGGGATATTTAAAACAGTTCGCATCTCTATCAAGGTGTGTCGTGCCATTTTACGTGTTTTTGTCAAATTTTCAGCCGTTTTTGGTATTTCTTATAGAGTGAGATTGCAGGGAAGACGAAGCGCTGCAAGAGGATTTACTTTTTCTGAATCAATTAACATGGGAGTATAGCTGCTTACAGCACTGGGGCTGCCTAATCAGGAAAAAACGCTGTCAGATGGTGAAGGAGCCAAGAGAGCAGGAGGCTTTGTCTGGGTTGTCAGAAATCGATTGTCATATCTGAATCTCACAGATGAGCAGCTTGTATGCTGGCTGCATTTTGATATACTTCCTTATAACAGTGACAGACACAATGACATTAGGAAGTGTTTGGTTTAATTAATGAAAGTCAGTGCAGCTTTATGAAAGGAACATCATGTTTGACTAACTTGATTGAGTTCTTCGGCAGAGTAATAGAGGTTTGATGTGAATGTGGTGTCGTTGACGTTCTGGAAATGGACAAAGGCATTTGATATATTTGACTTGTTAACAAAAATCGAAGCCCATTGAAATTAAAGAAACAATGAAAGCACAGATACAAAATTGGCCAAGGGACAGAAAGCAGAAAGGAGAACAAATAGTTGTTTACTGGATGGAATGGTGTTCCCCAGATTATCAGCACCACTACTCTATTTCATATTTAGTATGCAGGACATGACATCAATGTTTGCCATTGACCTAAAAGCAAATAAACAATGAGGAGGTCAAAATCTGATTAAATAAGCAGGAATGTGGCAGATGCAGAAAGCGTACAACGGGTACATTTTAGTAGGAAGAATAAGGAGGGTTGTCATGGCTTTGGAGAAGGTGCAGAAGAGATTTACCTGAACAGAATGGTACTGAAAGGCAATGTGGAGAGTTTGGAGTTCACATTAAATCAGAGAAGGTTAAGGAGGAATGGGTTTGATAAATAAAGTGAATATTTCTCTGATTCTGATTACAGCGTGACAGTTGGGTTCCAGCTAGAATTGGACTTCATCACCATGGCCTGTAGTGCTGAAGGTCTTTGCAACTGGGAACTCTAATGCCTTTAGTTTCTTGAGAACAACTTTAGGTCATCAGTCAGTATGCTGCAAATGTAGCCACTCACTGATGGTCTGTTCATGAACAATTGCTTGACAGTACAGAATTTAAACATTGCTATAAAGGGAAACAGAGTTGAAGTCTCTTGAATTGCACTCATCAGGTCTGAAATGCAAGAAAACTGAGTTCAGGAAGAAAATATCAATCATTAGAAGGGATTGCTGACTGGTTGTCCTATGTTTGCCATAGAAATGCAGCAGGAACTGTCCCCCGTCAGAGTTTAACAATTAAATTCAAACTAGGCAAATTGACTATGATTGGTCAGAGTATTGCCATGGGATTTTTCTCTCTCTATAGCTCTTTATCCAGCGGGCTCAGTGATTAGCACTGTAGCCTCACAGCACCAGGGATCCAGGTTCGATTCCAGCCTCGGGTAACTGTCTGTGCGGAGTTTGCACATTCTCCCTGTGTCTGCGTGGGTTTCCTCTGGGTACTCCGGTTTCCTCCCACAGTCCAAAGATGTGCAGGGTAGGTGGATTGGCCATGCTAAATTGCCCGTAGTGTTCAGGGGTGTGTGGGCTATGGGGGATGGGTCTGTGTCTGGGTCTGGGTGGGATGTTTTAAGGGGCAGTGTGGACTTGTTGGGCCGAAGGGCCTGTTTCCACACTGTAGGGAATCTAATCTAATCATGTGGACAAATTCCTTTTGCCTGTAGCGAGCAGGTTCTCCTGCCTGAATATGCATAGCTTCCAGCACACGAATCATACTGCAAACCCAAATTATAATCCTAAAATGGTTTCCAGTGTAATTTATGAGGCATGATTGCCTTCCAGATGGTGGCTAACAAGAAGTAAAAGCATTCGGATTTTCCCTCATTGCTGGATTCTGCCAGGTGCAGGTAACTGTTGACTGCAGCACTGTTTGACTTGTTAGGAAGATACTGAGGGTACTTGAGACAACCATGGAAGGTGGCCTTAAGGTGCAATGACCTCTAAGGAGCTGGCTGCAGACAGCTGGGCTCTGTTTTGGCTGAGGTATCCTGACTGGGCTATGGGTTTCACAGTCACAGGGAGTCTTCCTGTACCCTGGTTAATGACCACTTCTCACAAGGAAATGTTTTTGTGGCAGACAGGCAAAGGAATTTCAACCCCCAACGGAATACCATCTCTCAACCTTGAATGATTTGTTCAAAAACGAAGGGCCACAGATGGGAAGAGACTCATCCAACGTAGGTTTGACTATGGCTCGTTGGATAGGTTGGCTCTATATCATATCTGTAGATAATTTTTACTTGTAAGTTTTACTGTAGATGTCAGCTCCATGTTCCTCAACTATGCCCTAGCCTCTATTGCCTGATTAACTCAGAGCCATGAGGGATGACTGTAGGGCAGGTTCCTGTTAGGCTAATGGCCCACTGGAAGACCCTGTCCTTCCTTCTCAGAACAATTAGCTAATGGCCTCTTCATTCATTTCCTCATCCCCTGCTCAGCTCCATTCACCACCTTTTCTTCTCTCCTTCCCAATCCCTTCCCATCCTTCCTCCTCATCTCTTCCTCAATTCCCTCTGACTCCCCTCACTTCTCTTACCATTACCAATGTTCCTCTCCTGTTCCCCTATTCATTCCCTCTTCACTTTTACCCTTCCCTATTTACCTCCCCCACCCACCCTGTCTTTCTCTCCCTTTGTCTCTTCCCCTCCCTCTTCCTCTCTTACCTATCGCTCACATTCTCTTATACCTCCCCTTTGCTCTCCATTTCCCTGCTTCTTCCCTCTTTCCTTCCTCCTGCATCAACTCTCACTTTCCCGCTTCTACTCTTGCTGTCTTTCCCTTCTCCTACTCTCTCTTAGCTCCTTCTCTCCCTAATTACACATTCAACTCAGCTCTGTTCAGATTCCGTTACCATTTCACAACGGAAGCGGTTGCTTCACCTCCTCCATATTTCTACATCTAGCTGCACACAAACT
Organism: Stegostoma tigrinum; assembly: GCF_030684315.1. Lineage (NCBI taxonomy): Eukaryota > Metazoa > Chordata > Chondrichthyes > Orectolobiformes > Stegostomatidae > Stegostoma > Stegostoma tigrinum. The sequence continues at coordinate 48,043,848 of NC_081379.1, forward strand.
CTCTGGTTAAGGAAGAGTTGGCTTCTGGTTATTTGGTTATTGTTTTATGAATGCAGTCTGTATATTCTGACCCAATTCAGTGGAGGGTTCCTGGAATCATCCAACCTTTGCTTCATCCCATTGCCATTCTTTATGTTAATCCAGACTGTTAACACTCTCCCTAGCCCAGGCGATATTGTACCCGGGACCAGACACCCACGGTACTCCAGCCAATGCTGCATAACATTGAAGGAGGGATTTCTGGACATCATGCCTTTTGCTAGCTCTGTGAAAGAGCTATCCACTTGCTCTCAGCCCAACCAACATCACTGTTCCCCATAGCTCTGCATTTCTTTCTTTTTAGGTATTTATCCAACTCCCTTTGAAAGTCATTATTGAATATGTTGCACCATTTGTTCAGGCAGAGCAATAACTTACTATTCAATGTTTCCTCATCTCCAACTCTGCGACTGACTTGTTCACATATTGTCTCCATTCTGTCCCTCTGAATGTGGAGCTTCCTGTCAGTGGTAACAGTTTTATTTACTGATGTTTTCCTTGCCCAAGAATCTACTGGGCTGTGAAACCCCAGGGGGTTTTGAGCTAACAAGCTTCTCCAACCAGGAGAGCTAACCATCTATTGTTACACTTGCTTTCACACTGATTGATGCACCAAATGTCACACTAACTGTTAAACTGCTTGTTACATCTAATACCACACTCACTATTATTACACTGTTTGTTACACCCACTGTCACATTCACTGTAACAGTGATTGTGACACCCAATAACATATTCACTATTATACTGACTGTTATGCCAAATAACATACTCGTTGCACTGATTGTTACACCTAATAACAAAATTATTGTTACAATAATTGTCACACTCAATATAAACTCACTATCATAATGTTTCTCAAATATCACAGTCTGGCTTAATGGAATGAGGGAACTGGTGATGCACATATTAATGAAGAGTTAATTGGGTTTGAATTTATTGTATAGGTATGAGGAGTTAGTGATCAGTGTGGTGTGATGGGAGTTTTATTGAATGTGGCTAAATGACTTAAAGCTCCCAGTAAGAGTGTTCACTCAAGGAGTTAGTAAGGAGAGATGATATCTTGGAATGGTACTCAAATAAGGTTTCATGGTAGAACTTAGGAATGTTATGGGGGAGATATTTTACTGGGGCCCCCAAAGAGTCAGTGGAAAATAGAGGAGCAAATATGTAGACAATTCAGAGATGTGTAATAGCAATAATTGGATAATTATAGTAGGGGATTTTAACTTTCCCAACATAAATTGGGATAGTCATAGTGTTAAGGGTTTAGATTTCTTGAAATGTATCCAGGGTAGTGTTTTGTATCAATATGTAGAAGGCCCAATGAGGGACAATGTAGTGCTGGACAAGTGTTCAATGTGGCAGTGGGGGAGCATTTAGGCAATAGGGAACACAACACAATACAGTTCAGATTTGATCTGGACAAGGAAAAAAAATGGCCTGCAAAAGATGGCTTTGGATTGGGGGAAGACAGATTTCATCAGAATAAAGCAGGATCTGACCACAGTAGACTGGGAACAGTTCCTAACAGGTAATTGTACAACAGAGCAATGGGGGGCATTCAAAAAGGAGCTGGGGAAAGTACAGGTCCAACATGTACATTTCAGAGGGAAGTGTAGGAGCAATAAGCTGAGGGAACCCTGGATGTGTAGGATGATTCAGAACAAGATAAAGAAGAGGAGTCGGGCTTTTAGAAAATCTAAAGGAAGCAATTTGGTGTGGCCTTAGAGGAATACAGGAAAGAACTTAAGAAAGCAATTAGAAAAGCAAAAAGCAGACATGAACTTGTGAACAGGATTAGGGAAAATCCTAAGATATTTTATAAATACAGTAAAGAGAACGAGTTAACCAGGGAAAGGGTAGGCTCCATTAAGGATCAAAGGGACAACTTGTGTGTGAAGTTGCAGGATATTGGAAGGATGTTAAATGAATACTGCTCTTTGGTCTTCACTCTGGAAGAAGAGAAAGTAGGTATGGAATTCAGGAGAAGGGACGTGAGGAACCTTGCACAGTTTGACATAAGAAATAGGGAGATATTACAGGCTTTGAGGACTTAAAAACTGACAAATCTTCTGGCCCAAATGAATTACATCCCAAGCTGCTGTGGGAGGTGAGGCAAGAAATTACAGCGGCTCTGACACAAAGTTTTAATTCCTCTTCGGCCACCGGGGAAGTGCCAGAGGATTGGAGGGCAGCTAATGTTGTTCCACATTTTAAGAAAGGTTGTAGAGATGAACCAGGAAATTACAGACTATCAGTGGGAGGGAAACTATTGGAAAAAATTCTGAAATGGCGAATTAATATGGCACGGGTTAATTAGGGATAATCAACATTGCTTTGTTGGAAGGAGGTCATGCCTAATAAATTTGTTAGAATTTTTCAAAAATGTGATCATGTGATCATGAGGGATGTTCAGTTGATGTAGTTTAAATGGATCTTAGCAAAGTTTTTGTCAAGGTCCTACATGGGAGACTGATTGAGAAGGCTACAGCACATGGAATTGAGGGAAACTTGCCAAGATGGATCAGAAATTGGCTTAGTCATAGAACACAAAGGGTAGTGGTAGAAGGCTGTTTGAGTGACTGGAGGCTGGTGTCCAGTGGTGTACCACAAGGATCAGTATTGGGACCCTTATTGTTTGTTATATACACAAATGGTATAGATGAAAATGTGGAGAGAATATTAAGCAAGTTTGCAGATGATACCAAGATTGGTAGGGTGGTTACTAGTGAAGAAGATGGTTGTAGGTCAAAGGAAGATCTAGATAGGTTGATCAGTTGGGCAGACCATTGGCAGATGGTATTTAACCCTGATAAGCGTGAGGTGACGAACATTAGAAGAAGAAACAAATTGAGGGATTATTTAACTAATGGCAGGACACTGGGTATTTTAGAAAAACAAAGATATTGAGATAATTATCACAGATCCCTGAACTCGGCAGTGCACATGAATAGTATAGTTAAGAAGGCATATGGGTCACTTGCTTTCACTGGTCGTGACATAGAGCATAAGAGCAAGGAAGTAATGTTGTAGTAGTACCGAACATCGGTCAGGCCACAGCTGGAGCAGTTCTGGTCACTTCACAACAGGAAGAATGTAATAGCCCTACAGGTGGTACAGAGGAGGTTCAGCAGGACATTGTCTTGGATGGAGAAATTGAGCTATAAGGAGGAACTAGATAGGCATGGATTGTTTTCTTTAGAGCAGTGAAGACTGAGGGGAGAACATGATTGAGGAGTATAAGATTATGAAGGATATGGACAGGGTGAACAGAGGGCTGGGGTTCCCCTTGATTGAGAGGGCATAGTTTTAGGGTAATGATCAGGATTTCAGTGGGGATTTAGGAAAGAAAAAGTTACACTCAGTTGGTGTTGGGAATCTGGAATGCACTGCCTGAGCAGGTAGTGGACGTCGGAAACCTTATAAACTTCTTAAAAATATTTGGATGAGCACTTCAAATATCATAACATTCAAGGGTGTGGGACAAGGCAAGAAATTGGGACTAGTGCACCTTTAGTGGTAGTTACGTCTGTGCAGACTCGATGGGCTGAAAGGCCTTTTCTACAGTGTATGAATCTATGAAATTATTGTTGTTTAAATATAGTTATTTTTGGAGTATAACATTGGTTGCATACTCCCAAGGATAGCTGAGTCAGGGTTTGATTACACACCCCTGCTTTCTGAAAATGAGCATTGTGACCAGTGGGAGAATAAGATTACAATGTAAACTTGGTTACTTCTTCGTCAAGGATGAATGAAGGTACACCTGTATGGCCTTAGCACTTTCGTTACTGCCCAGAAGCAAAGTGCGCAAAATTTCTCTGGATGTAAAGCCTGATGATGTGAACACTGATGACAATATGGAGAGATTGTTAATTTTCACATTTAAAATTGATAAAAATGATGAGTTCTTGACTGCTTGTGAGGGATAGCCAGAAGTAGACAAATTTAGAAAGACTGAAGACAGTACTGTAGAAGAGTACATAATGGAATTCAGATGGTTGTATGCAAGACAGTAGAAATTTCATTACTGAAGTATCTATTATGGGAAGTTCTAATTTTGATGGGAGTTAAGTTTGGAAATAAACATGCACTGTGAGAACAATGTCGGGAGCACTAAAACATTCCCAGGAAAGCATTGCTTCCCAGCAGCATATGTAGCATTAAGACGGCAATATGACAGAAAAAAGAGGACACAATGCTAACAAATTAGCGAGACTGTCTAGAGGCAGGTTGCAATGATAATATGCGAGGAGACCTGCGACACATAGAAATGAGGACAGGAATGCTATTGATAATTTTAAGAAGTGAAGAGAACCTGGAAATTACAATAAATGCACGAACCCCAGAAATGTTCAGGGTTGTCAATCAATGTTTTAGGTGCAATTCAAAGTACCACTATGCCATGAGCTGTTCCAAACACTGTGATACAGCATTCAAAACCAAATGTGAAACAGAGGATTTCGAAGAAGAAATGGAGATACAGATCAAAAAGAATGCACTGTTTTGGCAAAGAAGTATCAACCCAGTGACTAATGTATTGGTAGCAGAATCTTGCAATTGTGCAGAATTGGACTGGGGACACATATCTGTCCCGTGTTGACTAGATTGCTAAAATGCTATCCAGGAACTTCTGCATAATAAGGATCGGGACAAAGTTGAGGAATTTGAGAGTTTAATCACTTTCAGATTTGGGGATAATAACATACTAAAACCTCCAAAACATTCCTTGTAAAATAGCTAGAATCAATAATTTTACTAGCACAGATGTAGTGTACAATGAAATGCCTTTGTTATTAAGCAGACTGTGAATGAAGAATGCACATTTGAGACCAGATATGTAAAATGATAAAGATATTGTATTTGGAAAATCTGTAAATTTGCAATTTACACAATCAGAGCACTATTAAATTCCTTTAATGGAATGTAATCTCCCCACTAAAGAAATTCTTGAAGTGTTACTGACATTAGGGGTAGAAATTTAAAAGACAAAAAGTCAATTTTGTGAAAAATTATGTAAGCAGTATGCTCATTCATCTTTGAAGATGGAAGCTATTAGTAAACGCTGCAGGAATAGGGAATAGGCAGTACATTTATCTCAGAAAAGACTCGTGATAAATGTAAGATTGGTAAGAAATATCAAAGGACACAATAAAAAGCATAGAAAATAGGTGCAGGAGTAGACCATTTGGCATTTCGAGCCTGCACAACCATTCAACATGATCATGACTGATTATGCAATTTAATTTAATTTCCTGCTTTTTCTCAACACCCCCGGTCCCTTTAGCTGTAAGGGCCATGTCTCCCTCTTGAATATATCTAATGAACTGGCCCCACCAACTTCCTGTGGGAGAGAATTCCACAGGTTCACAACTCTGAGTGAAGAAATTCTTCCCTTCTCAGTCCTAAATAGTTTATCCCTTGTTCTTAGACTGTGACCTCTACTTCTGGACTTCCCCAACATTGGAAACATTCGTCCTGCATCTAGCCTCTCCAGTCCCATCAGGATTTTATATATTTCTATGAGATCCCCTCCTCATTTTTTCTAAATTCCAGTTAATACAAGCCCAGTAAATCCAGTCTTTCCTCATATGTCAGTCCTGCCATCCTGGGAATCAATCTCATGAACCTTTGTTCAATAAACCTCAATAGCGAGAATGTCCTTCTCCAACTAGGAGACCAAAGCTGGATACAATACTCAAGATATGGCCTCATCAAGGCCTTTATAACTGCAGCAAGACATTATTACTCCTAAATATCGCAGGCTTTAGTATGTCTGCCCTTTAGCAAGCAGTTTCAATGTGATAATGGCTGTGAATCTAAAGGAATGTGATAAAAAATTTTTGATTTTGCATTTTGTAGATTTGACATTTAGATGTACATAGTAAAAGGTAATAAAAATAATTGTGAATAAGTTCATAGAAAAGTGGACAGGGGTCAGACTTGTATAACAAAGTGTGGAGCTGGATGAACACAGCAGGCCAAGCAGCATCTCAGGAGCACGAAAGCTGACGTTTCGGGCCTAGACCCTTCATCTAGGCCCGAAATGTCAGCTTTTGTGCTCCTAAGATGCTGCTTGGCCTGCTGTGTTCATCCAGCTCCACACTTTGTTATCTCGGATTCTCCAGCATCTGCAGTTCCCATTATCTCGGATCAGACTTGGATCCTGGTAAAGTTTCTTGCTAATTACGGAGGAAAGTGTGAATGATAAATTCAGAGATACTTGTATGAATATGAACACAATAGCAGTAGAAATGCTTTTTTGCAATGGGTCCCTGAAAGGAACCTGCAGTAATAGGAAATGTGGTTCATAAAATTTTCATATATCAGCCAAACAGTAAATTCACATCTGCATTAGCATGGGCTGTACATGCTAAGAGTTTTGTTGCAGATGGTTGGAGAATATAATCCATATCAGTTCATTTTTGATTGGAATTGTTAAGTTCGTCCAGTAATAAGAGATCAGCCCCACGGCTTCAGAGGGGGTTATAACTAATTCTACGGTTACAGAGCATTTGAATACACTGCATGAAGGCAAAAGGACTTTCATTAAAGCCCAAGACTTAGAAATAAGTTCATAGAAAAGTGGACAGGGATCAGACTTGGATAACAAAGTGTGGAGCTGGATGAACACAGCACAACAATTTTCAGTAAGGCCATTGGAAACCAGTTTGGTTTATTACAAGAGATGGACTTAAAGAATGGAGAGACCTGGGGAAGGTTATTAGTGAAGTTGGAAAAATAACAATTGCATACTTTAATGTGAGGGCTTTATTGCACTAATTTGCAGATTCTGTCGGAGGTATAGACAATAGTGAGGAGCCAAGAACCTCTCATACCAAAATACAGCCTTGAGGATCAAAGTGCCACAATTAGCAATAGTCTGATGATGGACAGATCGGTTCAAATGGTTAGCATGGGGCCATTAGTCCCAAAGGATAACTGCCAAAAGAGGGTGACCAAAGTCAAGTACTTACCAGGTGGAGCTACTCATTGGAGATATGTGACTTTTATAAGTAGGTCAGGGAAGGCCACTTGCACATGTAAAAGCTGGATGAATGTACAGGATGGATGGGGCTAAGGCACAGAACTGGAGCTAACCTATAAGAATTACAAAGGTGGAGAGATTTGGTGCAGACACAGAGAAGTCAGACAGGGGACATAAAAGCCCTGTCACATGCTGGATATACATGAAAAATGAGTTTGTTGGTGGGACTTACAAGGCTAGACGCATGATGTTTGGAAGAAAAGAAACACTGGGACAAAGATAGATTGGGAGATTTACCAATGGCTGGAGAAAGCAATTTCATTTTTTTTTAAGCAAGAAGTACTTGGAGTTGTAGATCAATTGCTATTAAAGCTGCATTTCTGCTTGGAGATCAGCTCGAGAGGGTGGCGTTCCATCAGTCTCCAAAAGACGATGAAGCAAAATGTAGTGGCAACATTCTGGAAACACGTAAAGATCTGAAGAGAAGTAAAAAGCACCCAAGTGACAGAAAATCTCACTTATGGTGGGGTGGTAGATCTGGCATTTTTATTGGTGGCAATATTGGAAGAAATTCAAAAAGGGATCAAGCAGCAGTATACACCGAATTTTTCGTGGATAATAAGTCACTGCAAGAAATGTAGAAAAGACAAAAGACTGCAGATCGATGTTGCAGTTTTAAAACAGAGAGTGGAGAATGGAGATAATGTGATCAGAGATAATGTGAACTGCAGATGCTGGAGAATCCAAGATAACAAAGTGTGAAGCTGGATGAACACAGCAGGCCAAGCAGCATCTCAGGAGCACGTGCTCCTGAGATGCTGCTTGGCCTGCTGTGTTCATCCAGCTTCACACTTTGTTATCTTATAGTGGAGAATGGGGAGATCCCCAGACTGAAATGGCTGGAGATCATCAGTATCACATTTCAGTTTCACTAATTGCCACACCCTTTTTCACACTCACTGTCATTCACTATACCAGGCTTACAGTTACATCAATTGTCACACCTATGCTACACTCATTGTCATACAGATTGACACACTCTATAGCTCACTCATCGTCAAGTTGATTGTCACACCCTTATGTTTGGTGTGTTCCTGGAAGTGACAAAGTTTGCTTTTCTTCTGAAAAAAAAGGGTATGGGGAGAAAGCAAAAACAGGGTACTCAGTTAAATAATCAGTTATGATCCTACAGAATGTTGTCAAGGAGACAATGTTGTCGAGGAGAATACTGAGATACAGGCTACTAGACTAGGTGGGATTGAGGTTCACAAGGAAGAGGTATTAGAAATCCTTCAGAGGGTGAAGATAGATAAGTCCCCTGGGCCGGATGGGATTTATCCTCGGATCCTCTGGGAAGCCAGGGAGGAGATTGCCGAGCCTTTGGCATTGATCTTTAACTCGTCATTGTGTACAGGAATAGTGCCAGAGGACTGGAGGATAGCAAATGTGGTTCCCCTGTTCAAGAAGGGGAGTAGAGACAACCCTGGTAATTATAGACCAGTGAGCCTTACCTCAGTTGTTGGTAAAGCGTTGGAAAAGGTTATAAGGGATAGGATTTATAATCATCTAGAAAAGAATAAATTGATTAGGGATAGTCAGCATGGTTTTGTGAAGGGAAGGTCATGCCTCACAAACCTTATTGAGTTCTTTGAGAAGGTGACCAAACAGGTAGATGAGAGTAAACCAGTTGATGTGGTGTATATGGATTTCAGCAAGGTGTTTGATAAGGTTCCCCACAATAGGCTATTGTACAAAATGCGGAGGAATGGAATTGTGGGAGACATAGCAGTTTGGATCGGAAATTGGCTTGCTGAAAGAAGACAGAGGGTGGTAGTTGATGGGAAATGTTCATCCTGGAGACCAGTTACTAGTGGTGTACCGCAAGGGTTGGTGTTGGGTCCACTGCTGTTTGTCATTTTTATAAATGACCTGGATGAGGGCGTAGAAGGATGGGTTAGTAAATTTGCAGACGACACTCAGGTTGGTGGAGTTGTAGATAGTGACAAAGGATGCTGTAGGTTGCAGAGAGACATAGATAAGTTGCAGAGCTGGGCTGAGAGGTGGCAAATGGAGTTTAATGCAGACAAGTGTGAGGTGATGCACTTTGGTAGGAGTAACCAGAAGGCAAAGTACAGGGCTAATGGTAAGATTCTTGGTAGTGTAGATGAGCAGAGAGATCTCGGTGTCCATGTACACAGATAATTGAAAGTTGCCACCCAGGTTGACAGGGCTGTTAGAAGGCATACAGTGTTTTAGCTTTTATTAATAGAGGGATCGAGTTCCGGAACGAACGTGAAGCTGTACAAAACTCTGGTGCGGCCGCACTTGGAGTATTGCGACAGGTTCTGATCACCGCATTATAAGAAGGATGTGGAAACTTTGGAAAGGGTGCAGAGGAGATTTACTAGGATGTTGCCTGGTATGGAGGGAAGGTCTTACGAGGAAAGGCTGAGGGACTTGAGGCTGTTTTCATTCGAGAGAAGAAGGTTGAGAGGTGACTTAATTGAAACATATAAAATAATCAGAGGGTTAGATAGGGTGGATAGGGAGAGCCTTTTTCCTAGGATGGTGACGGCGAGCACGAGGGGGCATAGCTTTAAATTGAGGGGTGAAAGATATAGGACAGATGTCAGAGGTAGTTTCTTTATTCAGAGAGTAGTAAGGGAATGGCACGCTTTGCCTGAAACGGTAGTAGATTCGCCAACTTTACGTACATTTAAGTCATCATTGGACAAGCCAATGGACATACATGGAATAGTGTAGGTTAGATGGGCTTGAGATCAGTATGACAGGTCGGCACAACATCAAGGGCTGAAGGGCCTGTACTGTGCTGTAATGTTCTATGTTCTATGTTCTAGAATGGCAGAACAGGACTGAGGGTCCAAATGGCCTACTCCCACTCTTATTTTCTGTGTTTCTATGCTATACAGGACACTGGTGAGATCACAACTGGAATAGTGTGTACAGTATTGGTCTCCTTATTTAAGGAAGAACGTAAATGTATTGGAAGCAGTTCAGAGAATATTTACAGGACTAGTAGCTGGAATGGGCTGGTTGGTTTATGTAGAAAGATTTGATAGGCTAGGTTTGCACGCACTGGAGTTTAAAAGAGGGAAATGTGACTTGGCTTAACCACGTTTGATCCTAAAGGATCTTATTAAGGTGGATGTGGAAAGGATGTTTGCTATTTTGGGAAAATCTGATCCTGTTTTTGAATTATCCATTAAGACAAAGATAAGGAGAATTCTTTTTCTCACAAAGGATTGTGAATCTTTTGAAAGCTCTTCCATAAAACACAATAGAAGTTGAGTCCTTGAATATTTTTATAGCTGGATAGTTAGGGAGTAAAAAGTTATCAGGGTATGAGAACCCATACAAGACCCTGTGGGAATTGCTAATTAATCTCCCTGCAGAGCTCATTGAGTATGAGTTCCCTTAGTAACAGGCAATGGCCTGGAACTCATCACCTGAGCCCTTTATAAACCAGACCCAAACCTCTGAGCCAGGAGGCCTAGGTTCAAGTCCTACTTTGTAATAACATGTCCGAACTGGTTGATTAGAAAATATAAAGAAAAGCAGACCTAGGGATGAGGCTGCAGAATTATCTGTTCCAGCCTGGAACTAGCTTATGTGTACCATGACTAGTGGCTCTATTTTGGAGTTCAGCAATAAATGATGCCCCTTTACAGTTGGACTTCCTGAGTTATTACACAGGGGCTGGCAGGAATGATCAGGTCAGCCATGACCTTAATGAATGGCCAAAACAGGTCCAAGAGGTGAGTGGGCTGCTCCTGTCCCTGATTCATATATTTATATGTTCTGACACCAGCAGCTGGGAGATGGGACCCCTCCATCTTTGATAGTTGGGCCTGCAAAAACCCAGGAGGAAACATTGATAAAAACTCTCTGTTTGGAAAAAAAAAAGAGAGCCATCTCTGGTTCTTTGACTCTCTTTGCTCTATTTTTACCTGCAGCAAGAGAAAGGAGCAATCCCTGGGTCTCAGCACAGACAGTAACATTTGTGGTAACCCTGAGAACGATGGGTATGAAATTACAGATGATTTTGAGGAGGTGCCAAAGCAGAGACAGCTGGGTGCCTCATGTACTTTTAGGCTTCCCCGCTGCTCCCAGGTCTAATAGTCCAACATTAGTCCAATGACTCAATGCGATTTGCTTATGAAGGCAGCAATTTCAGCTTTGATCTTTCACTCACCTAACCTCTGTCTGTTACCAGCAGAACTCACTGACCCTGGATCAGATTGGGCAGCTCTGAGGGATCCTGTCTGATCAAAGTGACATCAAGTGGAAGAATCTCACTCTCACCCCAACCCTCACTCCATTTCCAACCTCACCCTATTCCAACTGCCACCCCCATTCTCACTGCTACATTCACTCTCCACTTTGACTCCCACCCTCAACCTCACTTTTACCATAATCTTCACCATCATACCCTAGCCCCCTGACCCTCATTTTCACCTTCGCCGTCACCCTTCCTATCCCCATGAATGGAGCCTTTGTCATTGACTCCAGGACCTGTGCAGTCTCAAGGTTTCAGGTTGGAAACCTCCTGCTGATTATCAAGTACCGACCTGCCTTGGCTGATAAATTGGTGCTCCCCCATTTTGAACAACACTCAGAGGAAGCACTGAGGGTGACAAGAGTGCAGAATGTTCTGTGGGAGATTTCAGTGCCCACCACCAAGAGTGCCTCGGTAAAAGCACTACTGACCAAGCTAGTTGGGTCCTAAAGGTGTGGCAGGTGACGAGGGAAACGACAAGAGGGAAAAACATACTTGATTCCATCCTTACCAATCTGCTGACAGATGCATCTGTCCATGATGGTATTGGTAAGACTGACCACCGCACACTCCTTAATTTCAGACACTTTTATTATCATATGTAACTGAGTACAGGAATATGGGAGTACAGTGCAAACGGCCAAGCGTTGACACTCTCCAGCACTATCTTAGAAAACAGAAATGAGAAGCAGAAATGAGAGGAACAGCAAATGGAAGCAGATCTGCCCATGTGGCTCCTGGCTCTCCTTCCCGACAGTGGAAATCAGCCAGACACTGGAATCTCCACCACTTCCAGGGGACCCGGTGGGGTCCACCATGTGTCCCAAGCCAGCCCCACCAATGCCACCTGCTGGAGCAAACAGTCCACTGCCGCCTGCACCAGATCCACCAATGCTGATGTCTCCACTTTCTGGGGTCATCTCTCGCTGCTAGACCCATCTCGCCAACATCTCCCATGCCCACCACAGTCAATGTCAATGTTGTTGGGCCCAAGCTGAGCCCACCGTGTTGCCATCGATGATGAAAAGTTAAAATAAGGAAAAAGAAAAGCGGCTGGATAAAGCAACGGGTGAGCCCCAGGCTCAGAAGTCCTGCCTTTACATTTGAGAATATCCTCCATTGTGTTGTGCGGCACTATCACTGTGCTAAATAGGTCACAGTTCAGAAAGTTCAAGCAACTCAGGACCGGCATAGATGAGGTATTGCAGTCCATCAACAGCAGCAGAACTGTACTCCAGCACAATCTGTAACCTCATGACCCGGCATATCCCCCTCTCAACTACTACCATCAAGCCAGGGGATCAACCCTGGTTCAATGGAGAGTGCAGCAGGGCATGCCAGGAGCAGCACCAGGCATACCTGAAGATGAGGTGCCAGCCTGGTGAAGCTACCAAACAGGACTATTTTTAATCCAACTAACCATCTAATGCCCCTCTTGAATACCTCATTTGAACTTGCTTCCAACACATTTTGAGGTAGTGCATTCCAGACCCTAATTATTCGCTTTGCTTAAAATAGTGTTCTTCCCATCACCTTTGCTCCTTTTGCAGATCACTTTAAATCTGTCTCTTGTTCTTTTTTTCTTTTATAAGCGGGAACAGCTTCTCTCTATATCCCCTGTCCAACCTGCTCATCACTTTGACATCCCCTATCAAATTTCCTCTCACCTTCTTTAATCAAAGCAAACAGTCCCAACGTCCTCAATCTATCCTCATTACTGAAATACCACTGTCCGTAACCATTCTTGTAAATCACTTTTGCACTCTTTCCAGTGCATTCACATCAATTCAATAATGTGGTGCCCACAACTGTACTCAGTACCCAAGCTGAGGTCTAACGAGGGTATTGTACAAATTCGATGTCGCCTCCTTGCCCTTCTACTGTATGTGTTTATTAACATAGCCAAGCACATTGAATGGTTTCTTAACTGCTCTCTCCAATGGTCCTGCCACCTTCAACAATGCCTCTACTTTCTCAGGAGGCTAAGGAGATTCAGCAAGTCTGCAATGACTCTTACCAACGTTTATAGATGCAGCATAGAGAGCATTCTATCTGGATGCATCACAGTGTGGTATGGCAACTGCTCTGCCCAAAACCACAAGAAACTACAGTCGTGAACACAGCCCACTCCATTATGCAAAACCAACTTTCCATCCATCAACTCTTCTTATACTTCTTGCTGCCTCAGGAAAGCAACCAACATAATCAAAGACCCCTCCCGCCCTGGTTATACTCCGCCACCCTCTTCCTTAAGGTAGAAGATGTAAAAGTTTCAATACATGTGGGAATAGGTTCAAGAACAGCTTCTTCCCCACTGTTATCAGACTTTTGAATGGATCTCTCAGATGTCAATTCTGATCTCTCTCTCTGCAGCTATAACACAGTACTCTGCACTTGGATTGTGGGTAGCAGCTTGTGTTAAAAATAAATGGAACAACAGTTTGGGGAGAGGTGATGTCCGAGTGGTATTATCATTGGACTGCTAATCAAGAAACTCAGGTAATGTTCTGGGGAAGGGTCACCAGACCTGAAATGTTAACTCTGTTTTCTCCTTCACAGATGCTGCCAGACCTGCTGAGCTTTTCCAGAAACTTTGCTTTTGTTGTTGTTGTTGTAATGTTCTGGGAATCTGGGTTTGAATCCTACCATGGCAGATGGTGAAACTTAAGTTCAATAACAATCTGGGATTAGAAGTCGAATGATGACCATGAAACTTATCGATCGTCAGTGAAAACCCATCTGGCACACTAATGTCCTTTAGGGAAGGAAACTGCCAACCTTACCTGGTCTGGCCTCGTTCATATTGCACCTGATGAAAGGGTTGCACTCATGAATCGAGGACAAAAGTGGGAGGTTTTTTTTGGTTGAAGGAGTGTAAGGGTGGATTAGTAAGTTTGTGGACAATACAAAGGTGGGTCATGTTGTGGATAGTGCAGAGGGTTGTTCTAGGTTACAAAGAGACATTGATAGGATGCAGAGCTGGGCTGAAAAGTGGCAGATGGAGTTTAACCCTGAAAAGTGCGAGGTGATTCATTTTGTTCAGGACAAACTTGAAAGCAGAATACAGGGTTAACGGAAAGATTCTTGGCAGTGTGGAGGAACAGAGGGAACTTGGGGTTCATGTACACCTTTCCCTGAAAGCTGCCACCCAGGTGGATAGAAGGTGTATGTTGTGTCAGCTTTCATTAACAGAGGGATTGAGTTCAAGAACCATGAAGTTATGCTCCAGCTATATAAAAGCCTGGTTCGGCCACATCTGGAGCTTGTGATTTCCAATAATTCTGTTGGACTATAATTTGGTGTTGTATTATTTTGTCCACCTCAGTCCAATACTGGCACCTCTACATCATGGTCAGGCTTACTTATGACTTGAATGTGTTAACTCTCAACTGCCCTCTTGGCAAATAGAGGTGGGCCATAAATGCGGGTCTAGCCAGCGACACCCATATCCTCTGATTGAATAAAAGAAAGTCAGACTTGGAAGTTAATTGCAGTTTGGTTTTTCATCAAAGGATTCTACAGACTCTTAGACACCAGGGGAGAGGATGATATTTAACCAGATAGCCATCAATAAGGACAGCACTTGGGAACTGGTGCTGGCAAGTCTGGAAGGGAACATGATAGTCAAACAGAGGGAGGGGCCAGAGAGATTGAAATGGTTTTTGGATGGTGATTCTGAGAGAATTAGTATTAGAATGAAGTTTTATTGTCACGTGTACTCATGTACAGGAGTACAGTGAAAAGTGTACAAAGTAGACGTTTACTGGGGCCATCTTAGGTACAAAAACCCAAAATAAGAAAAACCATCTAAAGATACAAAATACAGAATTGAAAAAAAAAGGCAGAAATACAAAACAAAAGCCCAGAAGAAAGAGGAAGTGTCCAGATCTAAGTCTTATATCCATGAGGTAGCCTTATCTCTGTAAGGTAGTTAGGCCTCCCTCCCCAAAACTTTAAGTTTCAGTGTTGCTGCTGCCACAGGCCTTCGGAACTCATCCTACAGGCCCTTAGAACTTGCTGCTGCCACGGATGGAGATAGAGGAGGAAGGGGATAGTTGTTGATTCTACAGCATGATGGTTTGGAAGCTCCCTGCCTAACCTCCCATTGTCAGCTATGGGAAATTGAGAGAATAGAAACTTAAGTTATAAATATTACTGGAACTTCTCAGAGTGAACTGAAAAATTGGCATTTTCAGAAAATCAAACAAAAACCATCATGTCTGCCTGTTGAACAATGCACTGCTTCGGTAATCTGGCTAGTTTTGTTATTTTCTTTTATTGAACGCTTAAGTGTGTTTGTCTATCTTTTATGTGAGTGGGGCTGAAAACAAAGGGTTTAAATCATAGACATCTATTAGGCTATTTTGTTGTTTAATTTTGCTCTGCTAAAGTTACTGTATCGTAAATAAATAGTTTAGTCTTTTCTTCCAGCCAAAAAGCCAATGTCTTGAATTGATTATTCGTTAAGACTGAAATTAGTTTTTCAAATCTCTGTTTGGGAATCATTGGGATCAATTTTGAGAGCGTTTGAGGGTTTTAATTTGACCGAGTTAGGAATAAAGAGGTCTGGAGCTTGACTTGGTTCAGCTGACTGCCTCCATGCTGTAACGGTTCATCTTTCAAAGTGACACTGACATTTCTCTGCATAGAATCTGAGATCTAGGGATGCAGGTACATAATTCTGTGAAGTTTGTGTCACATGTGGACAAGGTGGTTAAAAAGACATTTAGCACGCTTGCCTTCATTGCTCAGTCCTTTGATTATAGGTGATGGCGACTCACTTTAGACGTTTTACAGGACATTTGTGAGGCCTCTTCAGGAGTACTGTGTCTAGTTCTGGTTGCCCAGTTATAGGAAATATGTTATTAATCTGGACAAGGTTCAGAAGAGATTTACCAGTATGGTGCCAGGTATGGAAGGTTTGAGTTATAAAGATAGACTGGATAGGCTGGGACAATTTTAATCGAGCCTACGATGTTGAGATGTATAACATTTAACCTCGTAGAAGTTTATAAAATCATGAGGGATACAGTAGTATCAGAGATAATGGGAACTGCAGATGCTGGAGAATTCCAAGATAATAAAATGTGAGGCTGGATGAACACAGCAGGCCAAGCAGCATCTCAGGAGCACAAAAGCTGACATTTCGGGCCTAGACCCTTCATCAGAGAGGGATACAGTAGTAGCTGTCTTTTTCCTAGGATGGAGGATTTCAAAATTAGGGGACAGATTTTTTACCTTTAAAAATGTACGCTGGCTTCAGTTGATCTAGAAGGGTACAGCCCCTTTAAGGCTAAAGGGTCCAGCAGGGAGCGATCCCTTGAAACCCAGAAGGTTCAGGAAGGTATGGTCCCTTTAAAGCTCACCGTCAATGTTACTTCCGGTTCTATGGTAACCCGGGACTACAACTCCCGGCAGGCGTCGGGCTCCACCTATTGCGCATGCGGCTCTCCGCGGTCCTGTAGGCCGCTGCCGGTTGCGAGACTCCGGTCGGGATCAGGTAAAGACGCGCCGTCGTTGGCGGCAGGGCCCCGGGGGTGGGTGGGTGGGACAAGCTAAGCGAGGGTAACGGCTGTTCGTGTCAGTGGGGGAGGGTAGTCAGGGTGAGCGTGAACAGGCAGACGGTGATGTCAGTACCGGTGGGGGTGTGGGTGGAGAGAGAGGGGAGAGGGGAGGGGAGGGGAGGGCGTGCGGACGGGGGGGGGCTGCGGGTGGAGAGGGAGGGGAGGGGAGGGCGTAGGGAGGGGAGGGCGTAGGGAGGGGAGGGGAGGGCGTAGGGAGGGGAGGGGAGGGCGTAGGGAGGGGAGGGGAGGGCGTAGGGAGGGGAGGGCGTAGGGAGGGGAGGGCGTAGGGAGGGAGGGGAGGGCGTAGGGAGGGGAGGGGAGGGCGTAGGGAAGGGAGGGCGTAGGGAGGGGAGGGTGTGGGGAGGGTGTAGGGAGGGCGTAGGGAGGGGAGGGC